>NC_067282.1:206300071-206448969 GCF_020740795.1 Apus apus
TGATGCTGCCACAGCTCTCAGATTTGGGCCCTGCAAGTCACAGATGTGCTCTGGGACCTGGCAGGTCTGACTTCACTGAACACACAAGCTGGCAGAAGAATGTCTTGGATAGATGCCCATCCCTCAGTACAGACACAACTCACCCCCACTGTACTTGTTCCAGGGCTGCACCTGCCCTGCTTGTGCAGCTGGAGCTGAGACAACAGCAGAGCCCTGCAGCTGGGGAAGCACCCTGGGCAGTGCAGCTCCCCAGCCCTGAACCACCTGGCAAGGCACTACATGGCACAGCACAACACTACACTGCATGGCACAGCATGCCACTGCATGGCACAGCACAACGCTGCACTGCACAGCACGACATGGCACGGCACGGCACTGCACAGCATGGCACGGCACTGCATGGCACAGCCCTGCACAGCCCAGCACTGCACAGCACTGCAACTCCCCTGCACGGAGAGGCGCGGCGCAGCCCCCGCAGCGCAGCCCCCGCAGCCCCGCACGGAAACACGCAGCACAACCCACGGGCTCAGCCCACGCAGCACTGCCAGCACTGCCAGCCCTGCACGGGCAGCCTGAATTATCAGGAGGATTGACACAGTGAAGTGGCAACACATTTCAGGGGTCCTGGAACGAAGCTGCAGGCTCTGAAAAGAGCCTGTTGAACCCAGAAGAAGCACCCGCTCTTCCTGTGCATTAGCATTTCATGTTTCCTTTGTTTCCTTCTCTGGTTTCCAAGCCTTCATCCTGCAGCCTGACAAACACTGCCTGCTGCACAGCACAGCTCAGCTGCCTGGTGCACAGGGAGAAGGGGCTGGGTGTCCCACAGAGGTGTCCTTGTGTATGGGGGTCCCTCGCTTCCCAGCTCGTCCCTGCCCTGGGGTGGGACACAGCACTGCAGTAAGTGAAATGGGTTGGCAGGTCACAGCCTGGGGACAGCACGTCGGGGTAGGGGCACCCACCGTGGCTTTGCTTCCCTTTGTGGGACAGCAGCTCTGGCACCTGGCAGCAATGGTGCTGCAGGTTCCCTGTGCACACAGGAGCTGTCCCCATGCCACGGCACCACGCCCCCGGTGCCAGCCTCCATGCACCCACACAGCAGCACCCAAAGCCTCAGTGACTCTGTGTGGCCAAAGAAAACACCTTCACAACTTACTGCACATTCTCAGCCAGCTCCTGTCAAGGTCTGTAGAGCAGCACCCAGCCCATCAGAGCAGCAGGGGTGACATGATCCCCAGCCACACCATTGCTGGGGACGGGCAGCGCATGCAAAGGGCCCTGTGTGTCTCAGACAGGGCATGAGGAAGCGCCCAAGCAGTCAGGGCTGCAAGAAGCACCCACAGCAACATGATGTCCAGGAATCCTCCTGTCCTCTGAGACCACTGGTACTTGTTCCAGGCAGAGATCCCTGGACCCCAGCTGGAAAGGCCTGGGGGATGCATCAGAGAGGGCACCCTGGATCCTAGCTGATAGACCCAGGCAGACCCGGTCAGCCAGTCTCGCCTGGGACCTTTCCTCTTGATGCCTCCCCAAAACACATCACGTAGCAGTAACGATCTCCCTCAAATCCAAGCTGCTTCTGCTCCACTTGCAGCCTACCCGAACACATCCTGTCTCCTCCCGCCTGGCCCTGCTGTCCTTTGCCAGCCCTCGCAGGCCCCACCTCTGCCCTCAGCTCTCCCTGAGCACCACAGCCAGGTCCCTGTCCTCACTGTCCTGGACTGGCCATTCCTTCCAGGGACAAGGTTGCAGGGCCCCAACCAGCTGGAGCCCCCTCCCCAGCACGTGCCATCGGTAAGGGGAAGGACAGGCAGCACTCACCTGAAAGGATTGTCACGGGCCGGGGCTCACAGCGCTCCCTCTTCATCAACCTGCAGAGAACAGAGCAAGGACAGCATCAGCCCAGCTCACTGCACCCCTGCAGACAGCAGACCCAGACCCCGGGCAGCACAGAGGTGAGGGATCCCCAGGATAGGGAGCAGGAGCATCCCAGAGCAATCCTCCGATGAGACACCGGGGAGGGAGGCACAGACACGCACGGCACGAGCAACAGCTGCCCCACCACAGTGTCCCTGTGCCCTCCCACCCGTGCCAGCCCACCCTCAGCCTGTGCACAGGCACATCTGCTGCCCCTAGGTAGGATGGAGGACCAGGAGCCCCAGCTCAGCGAGACCACGTGTGAGGGCAACGTGGCATCCCAAGGGAGCAGCCTGGGCCCCAGAGCCAGAGAAGGCGGAGGGAGCCACCATGGGTTGGGGGGTCCTGGAGCACCTCTCCCACCCTGGCCCAGGGGGTCCTCCAGCACTCCCACCATGGCTGATCCACTCCCAGGCAGAGTCCTGGGCCAGCCACAGCGTAAGGACGGGTGCAGGCTGGAGGGGAACTCAGCAATGCTACAGGTCAGCTCCTCCAGAGGGTCGACCCTTGCTCTTGTTTGGGACAGTGATAGGGGACCAGGGCCCTGCTGAGACCACCTTCCAGAAGACAACACTGCAAGTGCCCCAGCCTAAATTCAGGAACAGCTATGGGCAGCCAGGAAAAGAGGAAAGTGTATCCACAATGTCTCTGCTCTCTTATATGCTGAAAATGTGAATGCTCTCTCTCCTCGCTTCTCATTAAAGATCCTTTCTGGGTGAGTGGCTGAAATGGCTGCTCTGTTGTAGAAAATTAAAAATGCATGACTTGGGATTTCTTGGAGCACGCCTGTTGTGCTGCAGCTGGTGTCAGCAAGTGCAAGGTGCTGCGGGGGAAGGGGCCGCGGCAGAGATCCCGGTTCTGCAGAACTCGCGCTGTGCCACGTGGGCAGCTGGGGTGCCAACCAGGCTTTAAACATTTTATAAGATATACTCCAGCCTCCACTGGCAGAGGCATCACAGACACAGCCATGCACCTGGAAAACTCCTGGGCCGTTGTGTGTCTCTCTGTAAAAGGACACTGCCGAGGTCCCAGGGGGCCCAGCAGGACGCTCCAGACGCAGCTGCCATGGCCCCACTGGCTCCTCTCCTGAAAAGAGCTCACAGGACACTTGTGCCATGAAAACAGGGAAACCTGCCCTGGCTGCTTCTGTAGGAACTGAACAAAGGAGCACAGGGCACAGGTGTGTGAACCAGTGAACCAAGTCTCCTGTCCCTGAGCACCCGGAATACCAAGACTGAGCGGAGCAGGTGGGGGGGCAGGGACTGCTGTGCCAGCAGGGACATCAACCCTCGAGGAGCTCAGCCCTGGGGAGCTGAAGGGCAGCAGAGCGTGGGACACCTGCCCTCCCTCCCTCCCACCCACCAGTGAATTCCCTGGCTGCAGCACCGAGTGTGCTTGGAAGCCAGGCAAGGGCACAGCAGTCAGGCCCTGCCACCCCCAGTGCTGCCAGGACACCTTCTTGCTGCCATCTGGAGGCTGGATGAGGGGGGTTCTGTGGAGCCACAGGGCAGGAGCTCCCGGTCCATCGAGGGCATCTCAGGCAGTCCAGGGATGCAGGTTGGCACACGTGGCGGGTACAGTCACACGTCACCAAAGGAGGCACAGCCCAAACGCTCTGTCATGCCAGGTGGCCTGGTGGCTCCACACCCTCCAGGCCTCCACAGGGCATCACGGACAGCTCAGCAAACCAGGCCCCCGGAGCACAGGAGCCTCCCCCAGGCACACACCAAGGCCCCAGGTTGCAATGGCTGCTGGCATGGCCAAGGCACAACCCCAGGAAGATGAGCTGTGAGGCCCTGGTGGCACCTTGTCCAGCCCAGCTGAGCACCAGCTGCACTTCACCACCATCCCCCCTGGGATGGGAGAGCTGGGGCAGCACCCAGAGTGAAACAGGCAGCAGAGCATGTAGAAATGGGACCTGCAGAGCCATCATCCTGGGCACTGCCCCACGCATCCAACTGGGGCACAACTGGGCACCAGGACCCCCCAGGAAAAAACAAGTGGACTCGGAAACTGAAGGCAAGAATGACCAAAGGGCAAGAAAAACTGTCATAAAAAGAGAAAGGAAAGAGTGGAGATTAGTGCCTTAGAAGGAGGCAAATAAGAAGGGACTCAGATAAAAGGCTGTAACATCCTGAGCACTCTGCAGAAAGGAGATGACGCTTCTGCTCTTTTCATCTCACAGCGTGAGGGCAGCAGGAAATGTCGTGGGATCTCTCACTAAGGAAAGGAAATCATTCTCCACATGGCCCGTAACTGGATGCTGTTGCACTGCTGCAGGAAGCCCTCCAGGCCCAGAACACTGCAAGTTCCCAGCCAGACCTGGAGGTTTCCGGGGGTGAGGACACCAACCAAAATCCCTGGTGGCAGCGATCTGGCCAGGCTGTGCAGCCCCGTCCCGCAGCACCCCAAGGCCAGCAGCACCACCCTAAGCACAGCCAGCAGGTCCCCTGCCGGTCCCCAACTCCCTGGGCAGTGCCAGAGGTGGCCAGGGCAGCAAGACGGTCCCAACAGATGACTTTGAACTGCAGAGTGGCTCCCAGCACCAATAGCTTGCCTTGCTCAGCCTCCAGTAGGATGGCTCTTCCTCCTGGTTCTCCTCCACACCATCTCCATCCCACCCTGACCTCCACAGCAGATCTAGGCCAGCACAACAACCTCCTTAGCTCCTCCTGAGCTGGACCTCTCAAGCACCATCTTCACCACCTCTTCTGTCCTCACGTGACGAGAGCCCCATGAAATACCAACCATGGGAACAGACATCCAGTAAAGTCAAAGGCACTGACCTGCACGGGAAGAGGCTCAGGAGATAAATTAAGTGCTTATAATATGAGCATCTTCTCCCAACCCTGATAACAGGCAAAGGAGATTTATGAGTTTATTATTGGACCTGATAAATTAAACTCGTCACAGAAGAATAAATTATGCAGATGATCTGCGATGTATTTAGACTGCAGCTTGCACAGCCAGGATCCCAGCCCTCACAGTCCCTGCGGATCTTGCTGTCTGCCAAGCCAGAGGGGCCTTGTTCAGACTAGCAGGGAGAGCTCCAGGGAGAATGTTATTCCTCTTGCTCATGAATGGCAATTTTGCCTCTCACTTGTCTAAGTCTGACTCTTTCATCACAAATGTCCAGACTCCCTGCTTTTCATTCAGATTCTCCCCTTTTCAGGATAAGGGGCGAGGGCTGCAGCCTCGCAGTGACCACGGCCACTGGTCCCCAGCAGTGTCACAAACATGACACGGTCACAAATGACAAGTCTGAAGATGTAAAATGGTCACCAAGACAGAACTGAAAGCTGAGAAGCATAAGGAGATTCGTGTCTCAGGAGGGTTGTGGGAATGCCTCTCTGCACTGAGAGATGTCCCTGGGTTATGATATGGCAGATGGGACACACAGAGATGCCTGTGATCTGCATTCATACAGGGGGGACACCCCCCTTTCTGCATCCTGAGGTCTTCTGGGGCCCTGACCCCACAAAAGGACAATGCCACTTGGTCTCTCTCACAAGGATCACCAAGGAATCCATTCCAGGTGCTCCTGACAAGAAATGCAGACAAGACCTTCCCCAGCTCCAGGGCAGCCACCAAGGGCTGCACATCTCTGTGCCAGACCAAGCTTGGCCACTGGCCTGGCCACATGGCAGCCAAATTGCCACCCCAGCACAGCACTGCCTGCTCAGGCACAGCTGCTCCACGTGGCCTCCAGGGTCCTGTGGGTCTCAGACTGGAGGTGAGCAGCCAGGTTAAAGCTCCAGCATGGCCACCATGTCCCAGCAAGCTCCTACTACAGCTCCGGGGATCTGTGCCGCTGCAGAGGAGCAGGAGACATGGAGGCAGAGGCACAGCCTGCAGCACCCAGTGTGTCACATCCTGTACCCCCACGCACACCGGGAGCTGTAGTCCCTCTCTACCGAGGCCAGGAAACATGACATCAGGCTGTGAGGACAGGGCTGAGCCTCCATGGAGCTCCTCAGGGCAGGGAAGGTCCCCGGGCAGTCCGGCCCGTGGGCGGCTTCCGCTGGCGATGAACAACAGTGTCCAGGGCCGAGCCTCTGCGGGGCCACGGCACTTCCTGCCATTCTTTGTGCTCCCCTGAGGATGTCTATAAAAAGCAGAAGAATCCAGACCTGGAAGTTTACACCACTCCTTAAATAAGCCAGGAATGCCAGGCTGTGCTGGCGGAGGGAGCCCAGCAGTCCCCAAGGGAGGAGCAGCTGCAGGAGGTGGGACACAGCCCGGGACCACTCGGTTCTGTGCCAGGGAGAAGTGAAGACCTGAACCAAACTGAACCCTGGGGTTTCTTGGTGCAATCAAGGCCCAGCCAATGACAAAACCTCTCCTGCCCACTGAGGTGTCTCTGCTGTTCTGGAACTTGCCAAGTCATCCACTTTGGCTTGCACTCCTCCCCTACAGGGCTGGGTCCAGTTCTGGGGTCGCCAACACACAGAAGCATTGAATGCCAGGTTGGAAGGGTCCTCAAGGATCATCTGGTACTACTATAGTTGACATGAGATGGCTCAGAACCCTGTCAAACTGAGACTTAAAACTGTCCAATGTGGGGGAATCTGCCGAGTCCAGAGGAGGCCCCGGAGATGCTGGGAGGGCTGGAGCAGCTCTGCTCTGGAGACAGGCTGGGAGAGTTGGGGTGTTCAGCCTGGAGAAGAGAAGGCTCCAGGGAGACCTGAGAGCACCTTCCAGTGCCTGAAGGGGCTCCAGGAAAGCTGGGGAGGGGCTTGGGACAAGGGCAGGGAGGGATGGGAGCAGGGGGAAGGGTTTCCAGCTGGCAGAGGGAGCTGGAGCTGAGATGTGAGGGAGAAATTCTGGGCTGTGAGGGTGGGGAGAGCCTGGCCCAGGTTGCCCAGGGAAGCTGTGGCTGCCCCATCCCTGGCAGTGTTGAAGGGCAGGTTGGATGGGGCTTGGAGCAGCCTGGAATGGTGGGAGGTGTCCCTGCTCATGGCAGGGGGTGGAATTTGAATGAGCCTGAAGGTCCCTTCCAGCCCAAACCAGTCTGTGATCCCATGACTCTCCGACTGTACAACCCAAAGAACCAGCTCCTCCCACACGAGGCTCAGCTTTGCCTGAGGAGGGGTCACTGTGCCGAGATGCTGGCCCTGGTGCTGTCCATGCACTGTCCCAGGCTCAGCACAGCCCGTGCAGTCACCACTGAGTCCCCACCACCCAGAACCACAAACCCACTGAGCTGCAGCCAGAGAGGGGAAGACGTGCTGCTGCCAGGGAAGATCTCTCAATAATTAATGAGATAAGAGTCTCCTGATCGACCTGCTTCTCCGCTTACCAAAGTCCCCGCTTGATCTGCTCCCCACACCGAGCTGGGCAGCCTGGCTGCTGCTGCTGGCACAGACACCTCATCCCCTCAAAGTCTGGGCTGAACCTTGAGAGACCACCACAAAGCCAGCGCTGCCTGCCCTTCCCACGCTGCCACCAGGAGCCCAGGCTCCCATGAACCACGGCCTCTGCCCGTTGTCACAGTGACGGCAGCTCAGCTGCCTTAGGAGTGGGATGGCAATTCACTCTTTGTGCTCCTTTTAGCTGCAGGGCCTCCCCCTACTCCAGGTCTGCCACGGCAGAGGGGATTCCTGCCCCACGGCACCACCGAGCCCCAGCTGCACCCGCAGCTCCTGCCCCCAGTGTCCCTGGTGCCAAGGGGGAGAGCTGGACACTGGACCCCACGTCCCAGGCTGGGGAAGGAGGCTGGAGCAGGGCAAGGCACAGCTCGTCCCCCTTGCTGCCCCGGAGGGACCATGTCCCTACCCTGCAGATTGGCTCCCACAGCTTGTTCCAGATCCTCCTCATCTCCTGCTCATCCAGGCTCACCCAGTCCCACCCCTGCCATGGGCAGGGACACCTCCCACCATTCCAGGCTGCTCCAAGCCCCATCCAACCTGCCCTTCAACACTGCCAGGGATGGGGCAGCCACAGCTTCCCTGGGCAACCTGGGCCAGGCTCTCCCCACCCTCACAGCCCAGAATTTCTCCCTCAGATCTCCAGGCTGAACACCCCAACTCTCCCAGCCTGTCTCCAGAGTAGAGCTGCTCCAGCCCTCCCATCATCTCTGTGTCCTTCTCTGGACTCTCTCCAACAGCTCCATGTCCTTCTGGTGTTTGGGACCCCAGAGCTTGACCCAGCCCTGTAGGGGGGTCTCAGCAGAGCAGAGCAGAGCAGAGGGGGACAATGCCCTCCCTGGCCCTGCTGGTCACACTGCTGGAGATGCAGCCCAGGACATGGTTGGCTTTGCTGGAATCCAGCCCACCCTGGCCCCCTGCCACCCTCCCCCCCAGCCCTGCACTCTCACCCTGCACACACGTGCCTCCCCTGTGCACATGCACGTACACATGCCCGTGCGGAGGCAGCAGGAATCATTTTTAGCCAGTGGAAATCTCAACAGAATATTCTGTAGTGAGCTGCTCATGTGTCTGTGTGCACCTCCAGAACACAACTGAGCCTTAAGTGAACAGGGCAGTACAAAACACAGTCCAGATCTGCATTACTCATATCATAATACTAACAATATTAAGCGTACTTAGGTATTATATGAATATTTAGGTGTTACATGCTGTACAACAGAAAATATCTCCTTTGTGCCCTTTTTGCCCTCAGCACCTTTTGCCACATACCTTGCAAGTTTGGCACAGTCAGCAGTCTCCACAGAGGGTTACTGTGGAGGTGCAAAACGCACAAGAACTTTGTAATGCATTGAAGTGTTAGTATAAAAATAAACTATGGAAACTTGTTATGTGCTGTCTCCATTACCTGCATGTCACTAATTGAGACAGAATGACAGTGAAAGTTTTTAGTGAAGTTTATAAAGTTCTAGGGTGGAAAGACCTCCCTGTGACTCAGGTCTGGGGGAAAAAGACCCAGGCAAGTTGAGCCCCCAGCCCCATCTCCTGCCTGTAATGCATGCACCACACACTGGTGGTGTGACCCCAAGGTCTCCAGCTCACACTTGGAGCGTGAGGACTCGTGCAACCTGCACATCTGTGAGGGCTGCAGCAAGGCCAGGGGACAGCTGCCAAGAGCAATGGCACATCCTGGGCACAGGCACCTCCGGGAGCCCAAGAGCAGGAGAGGAGTGGAGCCTGCAGAGGTCAGTGCCCGTGCCTGTGCCCTTAGCCTCTCTCCTCATAGCCCACGACTGGCACCAGCGCCCAGGAACACCCATGGGCTGACACAGTCAGGCCCTCCCACCCATCCTGTCACAGGCACCGCTGCAGAGCTCGCTCACGTGTGGCTGTTTGTCATGGATGCCTGACAGATAACCCTGACAGAGAATCACAGAACAGTTGTGGTTGGAAAAGTCCTTTAAGACTATCAAGTCCAACCATTAACTCAGCACTGCCAAGTCCACCACATGACTGAAGGCTTTGAGGATCCCCGTCCATAGACACCATGGCAAGAAACAGCAGGTAGGGTTCCTGCTTAAACCCTGCTTGCTTAACTCCATCACTCCCTTCATGTGAGCATCCTGATGTACACCAGCATCCTGATGTGCCAGCATCCACCGGTACTCGTGGGTATCAGCACCTCCACACTCAGCTCTGGAGTTTCCTGCTTCCTTGGCCCCTTTTTGGGAGAGTAGGAGAGTGGCAGACTCTCACTTTCCAGCAGTTCCCCAAGACATCAGGTAAAATGGCAAGCTGAGGCCCAGACACAAGGACTCAACCACGCAAGTCCCAAGCACAGGACTGTCCAGCACACCCTGAGCCCCAAGAACAGCTCATTATGACAGGTGGGAGAGGAGATGCTTAGTACAGAAACTGTGCTTACACATAGGCAAGAGAGCACAGAGAAAATGGTGTGCTGAGCATGGTGCACAGGCATGTGCCAAGCCTTGAGGGCAGAAACACTCAATTATGCACAGATACACCACGATCACAAACAGAGAAGTTACAAAAGCATCAGCACAGCCTACCAAAGCAATGCCATGCCCTCACCAGTCCCCCTGCCTGCCTAACTGCTTCTGGACCACACCACAGGTGTCGGGGTCCCCAGCCTCTGATGCACGCTCTGCCTGCACGCTGCCAAAAAGCAGGGCCCTGCTCCCCAGCCCGTGCCCTCAGCCACCAACCGTAGCCCCTGCTTCCCAGCATCTGCCTGTCGCTGCAATCCAGGCACGCTGCAAATCTCAGCCCTTATTCCCCAAAATAGCCTCCAAGCGCAGGCACAGCCCCGCTCTCCAGTCCACGTGCCCGAAGCCCATCCCAGCCCCTATTCCCAGCACGGCATCCCCGTTCCGACCACTGCTCCCGCCCTGAAGTGCCGACATCCCAAAGCAAGCTACGGCCCCGGTCCCCAAGGCAACACACCGCAAACCACAGCTACAGCCACCCCACACGCGCACCCCACAGCCCCGTGCCCCAGAAGACCTATCCAGGCGCTCGCCGCAGCCCCAGGCTCCCGGGGTGGGCACCCAGCCCCACAGCGCAGCCCAGATTCCCGAGCAGGAGAGCGCGGGGCTGCGCTCCGCGGAGCCCGCCGGCCACAGCCCCCGCCGGGGGTGGCTGCGGGGCAAACCACGGCGAACCACCACCGCAAACCGCAGCCCCCACCCGGGGGGAGCCCCCCACCGCGAACCACAGCCCCGCTCCTCCGCACGCCCCCCGCAGCTGCCCCCTCCCCCCTCCCGGCCCCCGCCGCAGCCCCTCGCCCCCCCCCCCCCCCCCGCCGTAGCACCGGCCCCGGCCCGCCCCGCCCGGGACCCGCCGTCCCCCCGCCCCGACCAGCACCAGCCCCGGGGCCTCCGCGGGCGCCCGGGGCGCGACCCCCGGGGCAGCGCAGGCGGCCGCTCCTCGCCCCGGGCTGACCCCGGCCCCGGGGCCGCTCGGTACCTGGGGGGCGGCGGGGCCCGAGCCACCATCGCCGAGGGCAGCGGGAGCGGCGCGGAGCGGGGCCGGGGCGGGGAGCGGCGGATCCTCCGCGGACTCGGCCCCCGCCGCCGGCAGCGGGTGTTAGTTTAAGGAGTTGTCATGGCAACGGGCAGCCGGCGCGCGCGGGAAGGGGCGGGCGGAGGGAAACTTCAGCGGCGGCTGCTCCGGCCCCGACCCCCGCCCCAGCCGCCCCCCCGGGGGTCTCGGCCCCGCACCCGCCCACGGCGCCCCGGGCTCCCCGCTCCCCCGCGCCTTCAGCTGCCTCCCGGGCTCCCGCCGCTGCCCTGTGCCCACCGGCACCGTCCGTCCCTCGCTTGGTCCCGGTTCGGCCCTGTCCCGCCGGCGGCAGCCCCGGGAGGAGCGGGCGGGCGGCGGGGGCAGCGCTGGCTCCAGCGCACCGGGCCCGGGGCACCAGAGAGCGGGGCTGGGGTCCCGGCCACGGCCCTGCCCCACGGCCCCGCCCCACGGGCCAGCCTCACCTGCCCCACAGCCCTGCCCCACAGCCCTGCCCCACAGCCCTGCCCCACGGGCCAGCCCCACCTGCCCCACAGCCCTGCCCCACCTGCCCCACGGCCCTGCCCCACCTGCCCCAGGGCATAGCCCGAACTGTCCCACCGCCACCGCCGGGCCCCGCGGCCAGCCCCGGGCTGCCAGCCCCGCTGAGCCCACCCCACCGGCACCAAGTCCTGCCCCAGCCCTGCCGGCCCCGCCGGGCGCACCGGGCTGCCCTTGCCAGGGCTGTCCCGGCCCCACGGCCCCGGCAGGGAGCAGAGCAGACCCTGCCCCACTGCTCGGGGGCCGCCGGGCTCCCACCGGCCCCGTGCGGTTACCTGGCACAAGCCCGAGCGCTCCGGCACGGGCTGCTCTGGTTCCTGGCGCCCGCCCGGAGCCTCCAGGAAACCCGTGGCCGCCAGCTCGGCCCCTTTCCTGCCAGGAAGGGACAAGGGACACCCCCGGCCCCCGCCGGGCTCCCGCCCCGCTCCGTGCCCTGGTCCCCCCGCAGGGACCTCCTGGCTACGGGGACCTGCGGGCACAGACGTGGACTCGTGTGCGTGTGTTGGGGGCTGCGGGGTGGTGCGGGGTGGTGCGGGGGGCTGCGGGGTGGTGCGGGGGGCTGCGGGGTGTGCCCCGCCCGGGGGCCGCACCACGCCCAGCTCCGGGGGCTGCGCGCAGCCGCGGGTCAGGATGTGCCTCCGCATCCTATCTGGGGAGCCAGGAAACACCTTGGCCGGGGCAGAGGTTCTCCCTTCCTGTGGGAGCCCCGAGCGCCGGGAGGAAACCCCGGGAGCGGCAGCGCTGCTCGCAGCACGGACGGACGGACGGACAGGCCGGCGGTGACCCGAGCTGGGGCGCTGGCTGGGGCACAGGGTCTGCCCCGGGCTGGGGCAGGGGGACAGCCCCAGCTCAGGCCTGGTGACAGCGGGACACCGCTCTGCAGCAGCACCCCGGCACGGCTGGGGGGGACAGAGGGACTCTGCCCTGCCTGTGCAACCACGGACCCAGGGGGACACCCACTGCCCTCCCTGGGGTGCTCCTAGACCCCCCCCCCCACTGCCCTCCCTGGGGTGCCTACACACCCCTCTCCTCTGCCTGCCCTCCCTGGAGTGCCCTAAACCCCCCCCCACTGCCCTCCCTGGGGTGTCTCCAGACCCACTGGGCAGGGAGGGTCTCCCTGCAGCCATTGCAGCCAGCCTGGGGAAGCTGCAGGAGGGATGGACCCTGCCGCAGGACCTGGCCAGGTTCCTCTCCCCATCCCTGGGACAACTTTTCAGCATCTTCTGGGACCTGTGCTGGCCATAGCTCCCACATGTCCATCCTCCAGTCTCCAAAGGGAGCTGCAGCCACCAAGGGGTGCCTTCCCACTGCTCTCCAGGTCTGTGTTGCCAAGCCTCTGGGCTTGGAAATAGCGTCCAGACTCCCTTTGTGCCTTTGGCCTGGTTTTGGTCATGAGTTGTTTAGTTGCAATTCTTTGGGTAGTTTTTAGCTCGTGGAGGCCAATTTCCCAGATTTCCTTCATGAGCCTGGAGAGCCGAGAACACACTGTTCCCATAATGTTGACATGTTCCCCCAGTCCCACGACTCCGAGTGTCTTGTGGCTACAGCAGCGCTAGTACCAGCAGCTCAGAGCTGGTGCTGAGAGAATGTCTACAGCCCTGTGGTGTTGGAAGCAGGTCCCAGCTGCACAGGAGGAAAACAGGTCCTGGGGTCACAGGAATGGGACTAGGACCTGGGCACAGGGAGTGGCATGGGGTGACAGCCCCAAGAACTGCTCCTGGGCAAAACAACACCTGAACAGGTCCTGCTGGAGGTCAAACCAACAGATCCTTGCTGCACAGCACAAGGAACAATTAAACACTGGGCTGCATCCGCAGCCGCCTGTCCAGCAGGGCCAGAGAGGGGATTGTCCCCATCTGCTCTGCTGTGCTGAGATCCCCCTGCAGGGTTGGGTCCAGTTCTGGGATCTCCAACACAAGAAGGACACAGAGGCGAGATACTAGGAAGAAATTCTTTGCCATGAGGATCATGAGTTCCTGGCCCAGGCTGCCTGGAGAAGCTGTGGCTGCCCCATCCCTGGAAATGTTGAAGGGCAGGTTGGATGGGGCTTGGAGCAGCCTGGTCTGGTGGAAGGTGTCCCTGCCCGTGCAGGGGTGGAGCTGGATGAGCTTTAAGGTCCCTTCCCACCCAAACCATTCTAGGTGAGCATCTCTGAGCCAGGGCAAGCCCAAGGCTTGGGAAGCCATCCCTCCTTCTGTCCTTTAGGGAAGTCTCAGCACAGTGCTCTGGAGTGGCCCCATGTTTGTATCCATGAAGACTTGAGAAGCTTATGAACACAACCACAGGCTGTGCTGGTCCTGGCTTAGCCTCAGCCCAGAGACATGCACAGGAACAGCACCGTGTCTGCACCCATTTAGGGCAGGTCAGTCTGCCAGGCACAGGCAGGAGGTGGAACCAGCACCCAAGCAGGCTCTGGCTCAGTGAAGTGTGGGTCCCAGCTGGGGGGCTCCGGTGTGGTGGTGCACACATACCTGGGGGATATGGGCTCCCCAGGGAGCTGGCAGTGGGCTCAGCAGAGCTATGGGTCCCCACCTGGTGCTAGCATGGGGCAGGGACTACAGAGCCTGCCTTGGACCAGGAGCCCCCAGTGTGCAGAGGGAACTGGTGCCTGCCTGTCTCTCCCCAAGGGCTGGAGAACAAGTGCCACGCACAGGCACGAGTGGGAAGCAGCAGGAAGCGCGTCTCCCAGACGGGCTTGGAGCCAGGCGGAGGCTGCACCCATCTGGTCCCCCCCGTCTGGCAGCCAGGAGGATCTGGGAAGATGGCAGAGACCATGCAGGGGATCCAGGGAGGCAGGGGAAGGGGGCAGACATGGGGGGCAGCTGGACCTGCCCACTCCCAGGTGTGTCCAGGGACCCCACAGTGCAGGGCTGGGAAACCACATCCAGCAAAGGAGCCAAGAAGACTCCTCTGGGCAGTGACATGCACACCAGGAGGAAGGAGCTCGGGTGATTCTCCCCCTCTGCTCTGCTCTGGTGAGACCCCCCTGCAGGGCTGGGTCCAGCTCTGGGGTCCCCAACATATGAAAGACACGGAGCTGTGGAAGCAACTCCAGAGGAGGCCATGGAGGTGATGGACGGGCTGGGGCAACTCTGCTCTGGAGACAGGCTGAGTCTAGTGGAAGCTGTCCCTGCCCATTGCAACGGGTTGGACTAGATGATTTCAAGTACTGGAACAGGATGCCCAGGGAAGCGATGGAGTCATCGTCCTTGGAGCTATTTCAAATACATGTAGATGTGGTACTTAGGGACATGCTTTAGTGGTGGACCTGGCAGTGTGCTAGGTCACTGGCTGGACTTGATCTTAAAAGTCTTTTCCATCTAAATCCATTCTGTGATTCTATGATCTTTAAAGGTCCCTTCCAACACAAACCATTCTGTGATTCTGTGTGCCAGAAAAATGCCTCTCACCATATAGTGACACCACTTCTGAGGCACTCTGAGTGCTCAGGGAGTTCTCCCCAAGGAGAGGAGCATCTGGCTCCAGCTGAGCACAGGATAGGACAGGACTAATCCTTGGGCAGAGTGTACTGACACATCTGGGCACACACCAGCTGCAGGTTCACCACTGCTCCCTGCAGGGTCTGGTGAGGGTGATTCCTCCTGCAAGCTCAGAACTTCCTTAGAGTCATGCTGCTGAAAGCTCTGGCTGGAGATGATGCACCACCCACCACCTGTGGCGACACAAAAGCCTCACAGTGGGGGTCCTCAGCAGCAATGCCTCAGGCCCCTGCTGGGCTCCCAGTCCCACAGACCAGTGATCCAAGGTCAAGGTCTGGTCCTCATCTGCAGGGTGCACCACAGCCCCTCCAGCACCAGGAGCCTGGAGCTCCAGGCTAAGGCCATGACTGGCCACGTTGTTCCTTGGGCACAGTGACACTGTCCCCAGGCAGGGTAGGACATGGCAGCTTGCTGAGAGTCTGCCAGGCCCCTCCTGACCCCTCTGCCCCCTCTCCAAGCATGGCCACTCCTGGCTGGGCCACTCCAGCCACCACTGGCACAGAGCAGCCCAGGGCCCCGCAGCGCTGTCCCCAGGTTGCCCCTCCCAAGGCCAGTGCCCGTGGCTGCACTGGCCTCCAGCCCTGATGCTGCACATGCTATAGGTTTGCTCGGACCCAGCATCTCTGGGCTGTGCTCTGTCTCTGCCCTGAGTCCTACTTGACTGCTCAGAGAATAAACTGGAAATGTCCCAGGACCCCTTCCCAGGACTTCTCCGTGCCAGGTCCCATGAGGAGGATCCCATGCTGTCCCCTCCACGGCCGCTGCTGGATGTTTGGCACAAAGCTGGAGGTCCATGAGCAGCTCCGAACGCTGGACAAGTGCAGGAGGAGGCTTTGTGTTCCCCAGCTCCCAACGGCAGCAGAAGGTGCAGCTGTCTCTTTTCCCTGAGCTCCGGGTGTAGGAACAGCTGCTGCGGGGCTCCGAAATGTCAGATCTTGCTGCTGGCAGAGATAAGCCCTGGGCTCTGCCAGTAGCAGCCTCCGAGCGCCGCTGGGGACACCCCTGCCCTGTGCCTGTGAGGGTGCCCCGGGCAGCTGCCTGGTCCGGGCGGGAAATACCGGGGCGCGGGTCGCTAGGAGGGGTGGGTGGGAGCCCAGGCCCCTGGCTGCAGCCCCAGCCTGCTCAGAAGCGGTGTCAGCAGCAGTTCTGTGTCCTGGTCACACAGGAGGCACCCCGTGTCCCAGCACGGGTCCTGCCCTCACCCCGGGCGCCCTGTTGGGAGGCGGCTCCAGAGCATCACCTCCTGCAGCCCGGGCACAGCGCTGTCCTGCTCCGGGAACCTCCCTGCTGAGGTCTGGGCACCCTCCGTGCAGTCCGGCTGCTACGGAGCCTCAGGCTGACACTTGCTGGTGACGAGGGCTCTGCTGCACCGATGTCCTGTGCCACCAGCTCCCTCTCCAGCCCGCCCTGCCGCACGGCAGGTCTCTCGGTGCCCGGGCTGCAGCTCCCAGCACCCACCTGCTGGATGTGACACCTCGGCCTGTGCCTCGGGTCACCCTCAACGCAAAACAGAAGTTGCTGCAAGAGTTAAAAGGCTTCTGCTGGGATGTCACTATCAACAAGGCTGTCAGGCGGGTGGGCGACAGGAACAGCCCTCCCTGCAGCTCCCTGCGCTGCCTTCCCTCCCTCCCTCCCACCCCTCAGGATGCCGACGGAGCCCTTGGTCACAGTCCCCACCCACTCCAAACCTCTGCCCTAACTTTTGTTTTCCCGTGGAGGGATTTGCTTTGGTTCCACAGATCCCTTGGCACACTGAACTCCCCCGGCCCCTCTCCAGGCTCACGCTTGGACCCTCCCTGGATGCCAGTCCTGGTGCTTCTCCCAGGAGCTGCAGACCACCTCCCCACACGTGCACCAGGCCCCTGAGCAGGGCCACGTGTAGCTGGCTGTGCCCAGAGCTCGTGTGGGGCCACTCGGCTTCCCTGGAGCTTCACCTGGTACAGTTTAACCTCACATGGCAGACAACTTCATTCCACCCCACCGAGCACAGCCCAGCACTTCATGTGCTTCCCCTTCTGAGCCTGGATTTCACATAAACATATTTTTAAATATTCTCTCTACCATCTTGCAAAGAATTCTGTATGCTAGTCCTGACCAACCTTGCAGAAGCAACTGCATCTCCTCTGGGGCAGCATTGCCTGCACTGGGGTGTACGATTTGTGAACCTCCAGGATTCACAAACAAACCAGACTCTTGCAGCCCCCCGGGAAAACAGCTGCTGGTTCCCCAGAGTGCACCAGCCAGGTGAAACTGAGCCCTGCTCCACACATCCCATGGTGGGCAGCACCTGCCCCATCTGGGGCAGACCAGTGAGGACAGACACCTGGTATTGGCCCGTGGTCCTTAGACTAGATATTAGGGAGAAATTCTTTACTGAAAGTGTGGTCAGGCACTGGAACAGCCTGCCCAGGGAGGTGGTGGAGTCACTGTCCCTGGAGGGATTCCAGAGATGTGTAGATATGGCACTTCAGGGCGTGTTCCAGTGGGCATGGTGGGTTGTTGTGGGTTGTGTGTTGTTGTTGGGTTTCTGTGTGGTTGTTGGTTTTTCCCATTTCCACCCCTCTCCCCTTCTTTCTTTCCCCTGGCTGCACAGTTGGGCTCAGTGATCTCAGAGGTCTTTTCCAATCATGATGGTTCTGTGATTTTGCAGGTGGCTCCAAGGCCTCTTGGTCACTCCTGATCCAAAGTCTGGGTGTGCCAGGATGCCCTGTAAGGGCAGAGGGAAGCACTGACCCTCAGCCAGGCCACCAACCAGCCAAAGCACCATCTGCTCGTGGCTCTGCAGGGCGCTCGCAGAGCTGTGGCAGTCGGGCAACATACCCAGTGACTGGAAAGAAGGAGCATCATGCCTGTTCTTAGGAAGTGTAAAAAGGAGGTTCCTGGAACTAATGACCTGTCACCTTCATCTCTATTCCTGGGAAATTTGTGGAGCAGATCCTCCTGGAAGGTATGTTGAAACATATGGAAGAGAGGGAGGTAATCAGAGACAGCCAACATGGCTTCAACAAGGGCAATTATCTGAGGGCTGGAGCAGCTCTGCTCTGGAAAGCAGAGTTGGAGCCCCCTGCCCTGGTACCTGAGCCCTGCCCTGCCCCAGGCTCTCACCACAGAGAGTGAGAAGCAGCCACTTCCACACCCCCTCTGCCATCATGGAATCATGGAAGAGCTTGGGTTGGGAGGGACCTTCAAGTCCATCCAGTCCCACCCCCTGCATGGACAGGGACACCTCCCACCATTCCAGGCTGCTCCAAGCCCCATCCAACCTGCCCTTCAACACTGCCAGGGATGGGGCAGCCACAGCTTCTCTGGGCAACCTGGGCCAGGCTCTCCCCACCCTCACCGCCCAGAATTTCTCCCTCACATCTCAGCTCCAGCTCCCTCTGCCAGCTGGAAACCCTTCCCCCTGCTCCCATCCCTCCCTGCCCTTGTCCCAAGCCCCTCCCCAGCTTTCCTGGAGCCCCTTCAGGCACTGGAAGGTGCTCTCAGGTCTCCCTGGAGCCTTCTCTTCTCCAGGCTCAACACCCCAACTCTCCCAGCCTGGCTCCAGAGCAGAGCTGCTCCAGCCCTCCCATCATCTCCGTGGCTCCTCTGGCCTCTCTCCAACAGCTCCGTGTCCTTCTTGTGCTGGGGACCCCAGAGCTGTTCCCAGCCCTGCAGGGGGGTCTCAGCAGAGCAGAGGGGACAATCCCCTCCCTGGCCCTGCTGATCACGCTGCTCGGGATGCAGATCAGGACACGGGTGGATTCTAGGCTGCCAGCACATATTCATGGGTCATGGTGAGCTTCTCATCAGCCAACATGTCCTGCTCTCCAGCATCATGATAATCCCTGTACACCACCCATTCTTTCACCAAGCTGTGTGGTGTGGTGGCATGCTGGAGATGACATCCAGAGGGTCCTGGAGAGGCTGGAGAGGTGAGACCATGCAAACTGCAAAGTTCAACAAAGCCGAGCACAAGATCCTGCCCATGGGTCAATGCAATTCCAAGCACAAATCCAAGCTGGGCAGAGAATGGATAGGGAGCAGTCCTGCGGAGAAGGACTTGGGGGTGTTGGTTGGTGTCCAGCTCTGGGGTCCCAAACAGAGGAAGGACATGGAGCTCTTGGAGTATGACAACTTCCCAGCCACAGCTGGGCTGTGGTACAACAGTCCCTGCTGGGGTGGCAGGTCAGGGACTACATGTGTGCTGTCTGGCAGCACGTGTGGGGCCTCTGGAGCAGTTGGTATCTCCACTGTGTCCTGGCAGGACCCGTCCCCACCACAGAGCCCAGTGACCTGCTGCACAAAGCTGGCAGCAGCCCCCCTCTCTCCCTCAAAAACCCTGGCCAGCAACCTGCAGGAGTCAGAGGGCTGGGGGGAGCTGCTGGGAGGGATACAGCAGTGGGCAGGGGTGGGGACAGGGGTGGGGACCCTGCTGGTGACAGGACTGGAAGAAAGATCAGGATGGGGACAGGGATGGACATAACAGTGGGACTGGGAATGAGTCTTGGATGAGGGTCAGGGAAAGCTCTTCTGGGCTGGGGAGCAAGGGCCAGAGCTGCCTGCCTCAGGGGAACAGCCGAGGGGAGGTGCTCAGTGTCCCCCAGCAGCAGAGCCTGCAGCAACGGGGCACAGAGCCACAGCAGCACTGGACCTGGTGTGCCTGCCCAGGCTCTGCCTGGCTGCACTGCAGGGGCAGCTCTGCCTGGGGGAGCCGTGTCTGAAGGACTGTGACAGGACAAGGGGCAGTGGGTGCAAACTGGAACATAGGAGGTTCCACATAAATACCAGAAAAAACTTCTTTCCTGTAAGAGTGACAGAGCCCTGGGACAGGCTGCCCAGAGAGGCTGTGGAGTCTCCTCTGGAGACATTCAAACCCACCTGGACACGTTCCTGTGTGATGTGCTCTGGGTGATCCTGCTCTGGCAGGGGGGTTGGACTGGGTGATCTCTAGAGGTGCCTTCCAACCCCTAGGATTCTGTGATTCTGTGAAAGGAGAAGTGTGCAGACCAGCCATGTAGGCCAGGGGAGACCTTAGAGCACCTTCCAGAAGCTGAAGGGGCTACAGGAAAGGTGGGACAGAGGTTGGCATGAGAACAGTGTTGAGCCCAGGGAGCCCTCTGGACCTGGACAGTGGTGGGGACAGCAGGGACAGGGGCAGGCCCCACAATCATGTCCAAGTGTCCAGAGGTCTTGATGCAGCCTCTGTGGTGGGACAGCCACAGCTGGGTCAGGAGAGCCAACCAGCATGTCACAAACCAGCTCAGCAGCTGGGCAGACACTCAGCACAGGACGGCATCGTGGGCCAAGGACAGGGTGTCACCACACAGCCAGTGTCACAGGCTGCCTGGAGCTGCTCCCACCCCACAGCCCCCTCCCCTGCCCAAACCCAGCCAGGATGCTAGGCCCTCATTCCCAGCCAGCCCAGAGAAGCTCCAACAGCTGCTGCACCACTGAGAAGGGTCAGACATCAAGGGGAGGCAGAGAGAGCTGATGGTGCAGAGATAACTTGCCATCATGGAATAATTTTGCTTAGAAAACACATTTAATAACAAGTCCAACTGCTAACCCAGCATTGCCATGTCCACCAGTAAACCATATCCCTAAAGGTGGTCCATGCAAAAGGTGTCACGGAGCAGATCCCCAGTTTCCCTTCCCAGTGCTAACATCCTCTCTGGCAGCATGGCTCTGCCCATGCCCAGGGTGATGGACCAGCACTCACTGTCAGACATGGGATGATTGCACTGCGCACCATGGCATTCATAAAATATTGAGCAGCAGTTAAATGCTCATTAGATAGATTTAAACATTGAGACCCAAAGAGCCATTAAATATGTAGTGTGCAGGGTGGGGGGACCTGATGACTGACTGCACAACATCTCCACTATGCAGAGCTGCTACAAGTCTCTCTGCTGCAGACGTGTCTGCTCCATCTTCTGCCATGTTCTCCCAGCAGCCTCTCACAGCTGCAAGAGGTGTGGGCAGACGAGCTCTGAGAAGCAGCAGGGTGTGCAAGAGCAGCTCCGTGCAATGAAGAGTGTGGCTCCGACACAGGTGGCCCCAAGCAGAGTACTCCCCTGGCACGTGGTGGCCTCACTGCAGCCAGCCCTGGTGGCCTCAGCCGTGGTGGCCTCACCAACCTCTGGGGCTCTGCAGGCAGCTGCAGGGCTGGGAAGCCCTGGGGACACAGTGTGGCATGGGGCAGGGGGCTCCAGGGCAGCCTGCAAGCTTTCCTCTCCATCCAGCCCCCCCTTGCTCTGCCCTATGGGCACCCTGCCCACCTTCCTCCCAGGGACCCCCCCCCAGTCCTCAGCACCCAAATGCTCTTTGACAGTCACTCCAGCCCTGCCCCCTCCATGGACACTCCTCAGCACCCAGGTCTGAGCATCACCTGCCCCAGCACTGACGCCCAAGGACAAGGAGCTCCCACAGCCCATTCCTGGGAGCCTGCCCCTGGCAGCAGTGCCAAGGGCTTTCTGGATCCTGGCTGCATCCCCAGAGCTCTGGGAGGCCTTACACCTCCCCAGCCCTGCTGCAGGATGCACTGGCTGGGGCACAGCTCACCCTCCTGCTCCAGGCAGAGCAACAAGCCACATCCAGCAGCATCCCCAGTCCTACCAGTGAGCCTGGCAAGTGGCTCAGGCAGTGCCTTGAAAGCCTGGCCAGCTTGGGGGCTGGCTGCAGGTGGGGGGCACCAGGGGGGTTTGGAGAGGGTGGACAGCAGAGGAGAAAAGCTGGGCTGCCAGAAGCAGCTCCCTCCCCTATGATACCTCTCCCTGTTCTTCAGCCTCTGTCTCCAAGGCATTCCCAGCCTGCCACACTTCCCAAACCTGCTCTTTGGGTCCCCTCACTCTGGTCTTTCCCCTCCTCAGCCCAGAGGCCCCCAGTTGCCTCCTGCACACAGAACTGCACTTGACTCCCTTTTGGGAAAATACCCATTTCCACATTGCTTTGGCTGGCATGGAGAGGATCCTGCTCTGTTCCTGCCAGGGCACAGCACCGCAGCCAGCGTGGCCCTGTGCTCTGCTGCCTCCCTCTGCTCCTGCTCACGCCCCTGCACCCCCACTCTGCTGGGCAGGAAAAGCACCTTCTGGTGTGACAGTGCAGCCGGCTTGATGCAAGGACCAGTCACAACCTCCTTCTGCTGCAGCCTTGGTCCCTGCACTCTGTGTTGGAAGGCCTCCTGCAGCACACCTGCCCCACCGCCCGCAACACCTTCCCTGCCCAACCCACAGGCATGGCCTGTTCAGCTTCCTGCAAGGAAATCAAGTCCATGCAATCTCTGTGGTGGGATGCCAGGCTGTTGGCCCAGTCATTGGTGGAGACCTTGGGCCCCTCTAGATCCGCGTCTCCTCCTTCAGGAGAGAGCCCCGTTCCCAGCTCCCTGCTGCACTGCTCATACACATGGATCCCACCAGCAGGTGTTCCCAGCTGCTGTCCCCAAGACTCCAGCCTCCTAAGACCTGTGTTCCCACCTTCCACTGCACCCTCTCCCTCCTCTCTGGCCAGGCACAGTTCCAGCCCTTCCGAGTGACTCTCTCCCTCTGTGCCCTTCCTGCTCTGCCTGCAGTCCTGTTGTGCAGGGGCTGGACATGGGAGTCCTTGCTTTGCCCAGGAGACTGAGTTGGACTGAAGCGTGGTTAGATGTGAAAACAGCCAACTTTATTTCAAGAACTGAGGACACTTCTTCACATGTGTGCATTGAGAGGGGTGTGGGCAGGACACAGCAGACCTTTGGCACCAAGGCTGCCTCGCGATCAGCAGGCATCCAGAAGGAAATAGCTGTGGGACACTGCAGCCTGCACTGGATACTGTCCATCCTGCTGCTCAGGCCTTTTTTCCCTTTAGGAACTTCACGAGCTGACGCAGCACCTTGAAGAATCGCACCAGCTGCCTCTCTGGGAACGGACAGGGCGTAGACAAGCTCAGTGGTGGTGCTGGAGTTGGTGGTGGTGGAGGCGGTGGTGGTGGAGGTGGTGGTGGTGGAGGTGGTGGTGGAGGTGGTCGTGGTGGCATCAGTGGTGGCATCAGTGGTCCTGGAGTTGGTGGTGGTGGTGGCGGTGGTGGAGGGGGTGGTGGTGGAGGCGGTGATGGTGGAGGCGGTGGTGGGGGCATCAGTGGTGCTGCAGTCGGTGGTGGTGGAGGCGGTGATGGTGGCATCAGTGGTGCTGGAGGCGGTGGTGGTGGTGGTGGAGGTGTTGATGGTGGAGTCGGTCGTGGTGGAGTCAGTAGTACTGGAGGCGGTGGTGGTGGAGGCGGTGGTGGTGGAGTTGGTTGTGGTGGAGGTGGTGGTGGTGGAGTGTCTGTTTCTTCTGGCTCCAGTTCCATGTGCATCAGGATCCAGTCGTAGAAGTGCTGAGTGGAGGTGTAAATCCCGGGCTGCCTCACTCTGGCACAGCCTCTCCCCCAGCTGGTCACTCCCACCAGCCAGAATAAGTCTTCGTCAGTCTCTCTGCAGACCAGAGGGCCCCCGCTGTCCCCCTGCAGTGGAGCAAGAGTGAAGGTGGTGTTGGGTGGCCCCTGCCAGCACTATGGGGGCTCCTTCTCTCTCACAGCACCAGCCCGAGCTGTGCTGGCTGCACAAAGAGACTCTGCTCAGGGGCTGGAGCTGCAGAACCGTGTCTGGGAGGGGATCATGGGCCTGTGGAAGGTGGGTGTTCCAGGACCGGGACCTGGACCCATGGACTGCCTTGAGCACTGGCTGAGTCTGCTGGGCTGCCGGGCCAAGGGGGCCCTGGACAAGGAGCTGTGGCTGGGGAGGGGGAGGTGAGCCCCAGCAGCGGGGAGGACCCAGCCAGGGGAGGGTGACTTGCCAGGCCGAGCCCACGCCAGGTCCCTCTGGGGGCTGTGCCAGGACTGTCGGGCTGTGCTGCTGGGGGGGACCTGCTGCACGCTCCTACCTGGCAGGTGTCGATGCCACCCTTTTCGTAGCCAGCACACAGATTGTGGGTGTGGACTTCCCCTCTGTACCAGTGAGTGCTGTTACAGAGCTGGACATCAATCAGCTCCACCTTGGCCTCCTGCAGGGCTCCAGGGGTCTTTGTAGCTGTGAGCATGGAAAGGAATTAGCACCCAGCAGCTCCCTGCCAGTTCTCCAGCCCTGTCTGGTGAGCTCCTTTCCCAGGCTTGGCTTTGCATCTTGAAGGCATCTGCCAGGGCTTCCCTTCTGTCCTACTCTGGGCACCTCTCTGCAGGCACACGTCCCTGCAGCCTGACTCTGGCCTTGGCCTCTGCTCCCAGCCAGCCCAGCCCCACTCCCCAATGTGCCCAGACAGTGCTCAGGACAGCAGCACGTTTTGGGAACTCACATCTGGCTCTGGAGTGACCCCAGCCACTGATATAGCAGTTTTTCAGAGCTGATACTTTGACCGTCATATCGGGCAGACAGGCCAGCTGGATGTAGGGGGTGCACTGGACAGGACGGCTCAGCTCCACCAGGGCGATGTCGTTTTCCATGGTGAGGTTGTGGAAGTCCTCGTGGAGCTCGATGTGGGTGATGTTGCGCACCTCGAACTCAGGGTCCCGCCGAAACAAGTTGGTGGCCCCAATCACCACGCGCCATACTTCGAGGGGCCTGGAAGGAGATGGAGAGAGGGCTCAGGGGGAGCAGAGCCCCGAGCTGCAGCAGCCCAGCAGCTCCCACCTTCTGCCTCCCACCGGAGAGAGGGGAGCAGCGCTGCCAAGGGTGCCGGTGTGCTGGCCTCCTGCTCCAGAAATGTGGGCCTGGAAGCTGCCAGGAGGCAGTGGCACCAGCCCAGCCCTCTCCTGAGCTGGCTCCCAGCTGGGCTGGGAGTGCCCAGACACTGGTTGTGCCGGAGGGAGATGGGATGGGAGGAGGAAGTGGTGCTGCAGATGGGACACCTGCTTCTGCTGGGGGGACATGCTCCTTTGCTGGTTCTCCTTACCTCTTCTTCTTAAAGCAGTGGGCTGCTGTGAGGACCCACTTTGGGCTGATGAGGGACCCTCCACATTCGTGCCCTGTGCCTGAGCCATAGCGGTCCTGGATGCTGACAATCCAGGGCCAGGCCCCTGTGCGTGCATCGGTGCCGCCCACAACGCGTACGGCGGAATCAGGCACCAAGGGCCGGAGCCCGCAGATCCTGTAAGCAGAAGCTCATCAGTGTGCAGCTCCAGGGGCTGCTCTGCTCAGGCTGAAGGTCAGCCCTCTGCCCTACCCACCAGGCTCTGCCAGACGGGGCCCCTGGGCAAGCTGTGCCAGCTGCTGCCCAGGCCCTGAGGCTGCCCGTGGAAGCTGCGGCGTGGCCAGGGGGGGCAAGCGGGCACCCTCCAGTGACCCCCGAGGGGGGCTCAAGCTCCCTCCCTGAGCCCCAGCCACTCACCCACAGTTGTCCTCTGTGCCGTGCACGGGCCAGCCCAGGGCCAGCAGGACGAGGAGCAGGAGCACAGCCATGGCTACCAAACACCAGGGCTGGTGACAGCTGAGCAGGGGCCAGCAGGGCCGATGCTGCTCTCGGTGCTGCTCTCGGTGCCGCTCCCGGTGCCGCTCCCGGTGCCGCTCCCGGTGCCGCTCTCGGTGCTGCTCTCGGTGCTGCTCCCGGTGCCGCTCACGGTGCTGCTCCCGGTGCTGCTCCCGGTGCTGCTCCCGGTGCCGCTCACGGTGCCGCTCCCGGTGCTGCTCTCGGTGCTGCTCACGGTGCTGCTCTCGGTGCTGCTCTCGGTGCTGCTCCCGGTGCCGCTCCCGGTGCTGCTCCCGGTGCTGCTCACGGTGCCCTTGGCCCGGGGCTGATGTCACAGAGACGAAGCTCCAGGTGCCGGGCACGGGTGCATCCCAAGGAGGGAATGGAGCGTTCCAAGCCGGAGGGGAGGGGGAATCTACCCACGGACCCCCTCCCCAGCACTCGGCTGCGGGGTCAGCCTGTGCGGCCGTGGCACAGCCAGGGGGCACCACAGCCCCTCGGAGTTCTCCACCCCCTGTTCTCTGCAGCCTTTTGCCACCGGGTCCTTCCTTGAGCTGGGCTACTGGTCTCATCCCCAACACTGACATGTCACCCCTGGGCTCATCTCTAAGGGACCTGGTAAACTCAACCCCCTTCAAACCTGCTTTAAAGCCCTCTCGATGAGCCCCACCAACTCATTAATCCTTTTCTCCTTTGGGATGGCTGAACTCCATCTTCAGAAAGGGCCCCAAGGAGGATGTGGGGAACTACAGGCCTGTCAGCCTGACCTCAGTGCCAGGGGAGATTATGGAGCAGATCATCCTGAGCGGCTCACACGGCAGGGCTCCCTTGGAGCACAGCCAGGGTATCAGGGCCAGCCAGCACTGGTGCAGGAAAGTCAGGTCCTGTTTGACCAACTCATCTCCTTCTATGACCAGATGCCCTGCCTGGTGGATGAGGGGAAGGCTGTGGACATTGTCCACCTGGACTTTGGTAAGGCCTTTGACACCATCTCCCACAGCATCTCCTGGAGATGAGCTGGCAGACCATGGCTTGGACAGGTGCACTCTGTGCTGGGTGAAAAACTGGCTGTATGGCTGAGCCCAGAGAGCTGTGGTGAACAGGCTTGGATCCAGTGGTGTCCCTCAGGCCTCAGTGTTGGGGCCAGTCTTGTTCAACATCTTGATCAATGACCTGGATGACGGGATTGAGTGCATCCTTGGTAAGTTTGCAGATGGCACTGAGCTGGGTGGGAGTGTTGATCTGCTCGAGGGCAGGAAGGCTCTGCAGAGGGACCTGGACAGGCTGGATCCATGGGCCAAGGCCAGTTGTATGAGGTTCAACAAGGCCAAGTGCTGAGACCTGCACTTGGGACACAACAACCTGAGGCAACATTCCAGGCTTGGGGCAGAGCAGCTGGAAAGTGCCCGGGGGAAAAGGTCCTGGGGGTGCTGGTTGATAGAGGATGGAGATGAGCCAGCATGTGCCCAGGTGGCCAAGAAGGCCACCAGCAGCCTGGGCTGCACCAGGAATAGCATGGCCAGCAGGAGCAGGGCAGGATCATCCCCCTGTACTGGGCACTGGGGAGGGGACACCTGGAATCCTGGGGTCAGGTCTGGGTCCCTCAGGACAAGGATATGGAGGAGCTGGAGCATGTTGTGAACATGGGTGGTTTTTTTCTGGGTTGACAGCTGGACGCAGTGATCCTAGAGGTCTTTTCCAACTGATGATTCTGTAATTCTGTGGGTCTGATTTGCAGGCCCTCTGTTCTCCTCAGAAGGGAACCATCTACAACAATTACTCTCCTTTTTTCCTCAACAGAGGCAGCCATACTGCGTGGAGCTGACTGATCCAGCCTAGGCACCCCTCTGGTTGGACTTTCACCTCCATCCTCATCTGCCCAGCCCTCAAGTTCCAGTGCCCTGTAGCTGTTCTGTAAGGACAACTGGGAAGGTGGGGGAGGCCAGGGAGGGATTTGCCTGATGGCCTGAGCAGGGACCTGTTTCCATTCCACCCGTCTCTTAGGTGCCCTCCTTCTGCCTGGTGGCCAGAGGGCAGGGGATCTCTTGTCTCTTCTTGTAGAGCCTCCTCCTGCTGCATTTGCCTTGGGGATGGTAGGGTGGCTCCACCAATCTGTCTCCCTCTTATTCTCCCTGATGCTCCTCAACCTCTCCACTTCCTCTTCCAGCTCCACCACCAGGCTGAGCAGGTCACTCCCCTGGTCACAGCTGTTGGCTCTGCTACCCTCTGGTACTGCTGTCCTGAAAGCAGGTCTGTTACCTGCTGTGCAAGGAGCCCATCCACAAACAGAGTGGAGATCCTTGCTTTCATATCCAGTTCTGAGCAGAAGAGGAAGCAGGGGGTGTTGCACACAGCAAGCTCAGCTTCAGGAAACACAAGTGCTACTTTTATACCCAAAAATGTGAGGAAGAACTTGGTTTCTAACATGATTCTATCACTGGCACACACGATTGGTCACTAAGTTCTGACTTCCAAGTGCCAACGCTCAGGAATTTCCACTGTGCCTGCTCAGTGAATGCGGGGCTTGTTGTTACCAGGGGTCCCTCTAGCCTGTGGGTGTGAATTTTAGTATGCTCAATGGATCTTTAATATATTAATAAGGTGTTTTCAATTACTCAATGTGTTTTTCCCCAGTGCCCAAGACTGTGACCAAGCCAAGCTACGGGCAGAGCTCCTTTTTGTCCCTTCCATCCTGCAGGCCTGTCTCAAGGCTGGGCTGGTGACTACTGGGGAGTGTTTTTCTCTAACTGGAATCCGATTTTGTCTAATTCTTACTGTTTCACCATTATCTAGGCCTTGTTTAAATTCGGTGTGTCTCATGTTCTCCTTTATGTGATTTTTTCCAACTGTGATTTTTTTCCCCCCCCAAATATGACTCACTTCACTGAATAACTGACAACAGCACCAAGGACAGGCTCGGGCAGTCGCAAACCCGAGGCAGGGGAAGCTCCGGCTGGGCCACCACGTCCCTCCCGGGATGGCTTCGGGCCGAGCGGAGACCAGACCGCGGCCCCTGCGGGCAGAGGATCAGGGGGCGATGCCCTAAGGAGCCCGGAGCGCCCTGCCCGCCCCGACTGCCGCCTCAGGTGCTGCGTGCCCGCCCGGCCCGCCCCTCTGCCCGCTCCTCACCCTCTGCCCGCTCCTCACCCCCTGCCCGCTCCTCACCCCCTGCCCGCTCCTCACCCCCCTGCCCGCTCCTCACCCCTCTGCCCGCTCCTCACCCCCTGCCCGCTCCTCACCCCCTGCCCGCTCCTCAAACCCCCCCTGCCCGCTCCTCAAACCCCCCTGCCCGCTCCTCACCCCCCTGCCCGCTCCTCACATCCCCCTGCCCGCTCCTCACGCCCCTGCCCGCTCCCGGGGCTGCTCCCGCCCGGGAGGTTCGGACACGGTCGCTGTCGCCCCCGCCCCGCCGGGGCTGCCGGAGCCGCCGCTCACCGCCCGCTGGGACATCCATCCCCTCTCTCCGTGCTTTCCTCTCCGCGGTTTTGCCGCCCTGGGCAGGGTGCCCCGGCGCCAGCCCCGGCCCGGAGCCCTTCGCCTCGCTGGCTGCCGTGGTGAGCACGCCGAGCTTTCAGGTCCCTCCCAGCCCGGACCGTTCTGTGGCTGTCAGGGCAGCTGTGGTGCCCGGTGTGCGCGGCCGCGGACGTGCAATGGGAAGCTCCCCACAGAAGGATGCTCCTGCTCTCCCGGCGCTCTCCACGGGATCGGTGGGTCCCGCAGCAGCCGCGGCTCATCAGCCCCTTCTGCCGGGCATGGCGGGCCTTGCCCGCACGCTGAGGGCCGGGCACTCGGGGGGAAGAGCCGGAGCCGGCCCCGCGCCTGTGAGCAGGGCGAGGTCCTGGGGCTGGAGCGCAGTGGCTGGCTCGTCAGCCCGGTGGAATGGGCAGGACCGTCCTGCCGCCATCCCTGGTGCTGTGGGTAGCCGTGAGGCACTCCTGCCATGGGGGTGCCAGGGCAGGCTCTGACTGCAGGGGGAACAGCCGCTGCCGAGGCCCTCGGGCTGTAGCACGGGTCCACAGGCACAGAACTGAGCCCCAGACTGCACTCCAGGCTGCTGTGCTTCTGGAACACTGGCCTGAAGCTGGAGCCCCACGTCTGCTTAGAGCAGACAGAAGAAGGTCTTAGAGAAGACAATTTGTCTTCTGGGGACGCTGCAACTCCAGCACCAGATTTTGCAGGTCGTATGGGGGAATGCTGTGAGTGAGAGCTGGCCATGCTCCACGGTAATGGAAGGACGAGCTGGGGACATTCTGAAGAGGAATCTGGCAGAGACAGCAGTGCCCAGGAAGTGACATTGGCCGTGCCACGGAACTCCCTGTCTGCGTTGCCCCGTTCCGTGCCCGGTGCGGGGTGGCTGCAGAGGCCAGGCTGCTAGGAATGGCAGGCGGGGACTCAGGCTGTGGGGACCCAGCAGCGGGACACACTGAACATCTAGGGCCGGCTACTGGCGGGACCACCATGTACATGCACAGTTCACTGGTGACTGTGATGCTGCAGCAGGTCCTGCGCAAGAGGAGAGAGGCTCCTTTCAGTAGTGTAGATGGCAGGTAGTTGCAGCCCACCTGACTGATCAGCCCCAGCACCCACAGACCTTGCAAGAGGACCAGGTCCGTCAGCCACCACAACATGTCCGCCTCTCAGAGCCGTGAAGGACTTGGAGGTCCTGGAGCGTGCACACCCTTCCTGCCAAGGTATGTCCCCTCTGCACTGGCTGAGCTGCCCCCCTGAGCGGCCAGTCCCCTCCATCCTGCCTCCTCTTGCTGCACCCTTGGCCCCTGGCAAGCGGCGGTGCTGCTGCTCTAGCTCTGCTCCCACCCAGGGGTGCACAGTGAGCAACCAGCTGGGCAGAGATGTCTGGAACCAGGGACACCCCCTTTACTGCATCCTGACCATGGTTTGCAAGGAGCTGCTCTGGCTCTGGAGGTGACACTGTATCCTGGTCTCTCTGAGCCAGGGTTTCTGTCAAGAGGCCTGTCTCGGTTCACTGGTCAGGGTAAATCACAAACCAGAGGACAGAATGGCTCTGTTACCCCTGTCCGCCCTCCCAAGGGAAGATTCAAGGGGAATAAGGAAGAGAGACTTACTGGTTGGAAGGTAAAACTGGAATGTTTACTGCAGCAGGGAAGGAACAGTAACACGAGATGGGAACAAATATATACACGTAGATTTAGAACCTGATCTCAGTGATGGCAAATATAAATGCCCAAGGGTCCCTGGTGGCAGGGCTGACTTGGGAGAAGGGCCCACAGCTCTTCCCAGCACCCGATGGATTCAGATCCTGGAGGGCACATGGTGAGCTGATGAAAAAGTAGGAGCCTCCCGCCCAGACCTCTGAGTGCAGCAAAGCAGTAAGAAGGGAGCAGGAAGGGGAAGACTGCACATCCTCCTGGCTTTTATAGACTGGCAGGAGATGGGGGGGGGAGTGCTGACCCCTCCCTGTTCTGTCCCCCGGATCCCTCAGGGTCCTAAACACCCTCTCTCTAGGTCCTCGTGTCGGTACCATCAACTCATCTGGGCCCTCTCAAACCAGAACAAGGCCTCAGCTTGAACACCCAACGTGGAGCACAGGCTCACTGCCCTGCACACCCAGCAGGGCTGGCAGCCCCCCCATGAGTGAGGGACACCACTGAGCCAAGGCTGTGGGGGAGCTCTGAGGCTGAGCTTGGTTAGTTGAAGGTAGGGGGAGGTCTGGTGGGCTTGGGACAGGGTTCCAGTGAGGAGCAGCTGTGGGAGATGGAGCAGCTGTGGGAGATGGAGCAGCAGGAGGCTAGGAGCAGCGGCAGCAGGAAGGCTTTGGGGTGCAGTCTGGTGCGCAGCAGGGCTGCAGGGCAGGATCCCTGCCCTTCCAGATCTGGCTTTCCCCAAACTCCATGCGCTGCTCAAATAGCACTTTCTGCACCTTGATCTCCTCCAGGACCTGCAGCACCTCTGGGCTTGCACCACTCTGTAGCAGGTCATAGTTCTCAGCAGGGTCTGACTCCAGGTCGAAGAGCAGTGGGGGCGAGTGAGGGGCCAGCGGGGTCAGGCCATGGCAGGCCTGGTCTGGGGTCGTATCACTGTGAAAGGAGCCTGCAAAAGAAACCCCCAGGTGGAGCTTGGTTTCTTTTGGAGCTTTGGACAGTAAAGCCATGCGGGACTTCCTGAGGCTGCCCAGGCAGAGGAGGGGAGGCAGCACCAACCTTGTGTGAAGTAATGGGCCTTGTACTTGCCGAGCCTGACGGCGAAGGGGCCGCGCAGTGGATCGGGGGATGGTGGGTAGAAGAACATCATCTGGCGGGGACTCTGTGGGAGCAGCAGAGGTAAGATCACCCCTGCAGCAAGCTCCCTACTCAAAGCTACCTGGGCTCTGTCCATCCAGTGCAGCCAGGGGGCTTTGGCCTGGCAACCTGCTGCACTTGTTGGAGCAGAGCAGCCTAGAGTTGCCCCAGAACTCCACAGCATGACCCACGCCAGACAAGAGATCCCAGCTCATGGATCTCCCTTGCCCCCAGCTGGTTCTGCTCATCGCGCACACAGCTCCAGCCCCACATCAGCCTTCAGCCACAGAGCCAGCCAAACCAGCCCAGAGGACTCACCTTCCCTGACCCAAACAGCACCGGGCTCAGGTCATAGCCATCCAGGGCAACTTTGGGAAGAGGTGCTCCAGCCAGGGCAGCCAGGGTTGGCAGGATGTCCAGAGTGCTTGCCAGCTCATGTGTCACTCCTGTCACCCACCACAGCAAGGCACAAGGAAAGGTTCAAGCACCTGATCCTTCCATCCTCACTCCTCTCCCACCCTCTGCTTGTCCTGGGGCCGCCGAGCTGCCAGGACACCCCTGCTCACAAGCAGTGCCACGGCTCACCTGGGGCAATATGGCCAGGCCAATAAGCCACTGCTGGTTCCCGCATGCCACCTTCGTATGTGGTGCCCTTCCCACACTTCAGAAGGCCAGAGCTGCCTCCACGTGCCATCCTCATGGTGGAGGGGCTGTGAGAGAGAAGAACCATGTGCCATCAGTTTCACAGGTTCATGTTGCCCCTTCCCTGAGGCTGCCAACCGGGCCGTGACAAGAGACACAGGGCCAGCAGTGACAGTGCCGTCCTCCTCATCCTTGTGAGGCAGGAGGCATGGGGCAGGTGATGAAGCCAAGATGGGCAAGACACCTAAGCAGGGCACCAGAGACTAGTGCCACCTCCACCTGAAAGGAACTGGGGTCTGTTGGGGCTGCTGCATACTCCTGGCCTGATGCCTGTGAAGTTTCTGGTCACGGGGAGGCATGCAGCTGAGTCAGAGGAACAAGGAGCAAATCACACACCAAGTCCTCTCCGGAGCAGCATCCACCCCTCCCCTCACTTCAGGTCACTGGGGTCTCCCCTGGCAACGCCACAACATCTCCCTTGCGCCCCAGCCAACCAATGCCTCATCCCAGTTCCCCCATACCACGGCAGCAGAATCTTACCAGTGACAAAGTCTCCCCTCTGACCCCACTCACCCATTGTCAGAGGTGAAAAACACGAAGGTCGTGTTGGCGAGACCGTTGTCCTGCAGGGCCTGCAGCAGGTGTCCCACCGAGCTGTCAAACTCCAAGAGCGCGTCGCCAAAGGGCCCCCGCCGTGACTGCCCAGTGTGCTCCTGGCTGGCAAACTGGGGGTAGTGTGTGTGCTGGGGAGAGGGCAGAGGGGGCTGCTGCACAGACTGCCCAGAGCTGCTCCTGGTCCCACCTCACCCAGGACAGCAAGCACCCCCAGCCAGGACATGGAGACACGTGACAGTGCCCATGAGACGTGTCCCCAGCTCCAGAAGCACCTTTCAGAAATGGCACAAAGAAGCTGAGCCCCAGGAGAGGATGTGGAGACCCAGAGGGGATAGTTTTCCTGGGTGGACTCCTGGCCCAGAGAAGTGGGCGAAGCCCCAGAAAGAAGCAGCCCAAGTATGTGATCAGAGTGGTGCTGCCCCAGAGCTGGACCTGGGAACAGCAACACCAGGTTATCCAGGAGCAGGTACCAACTGGGGCTGCAGGAGCTGAGGTGCTTTCCTGCTCTCCCCACAGCACAGACCCCCTTCCCCACCCTTGGGCCCCCATCTCCTACATGGGAGGCATAGTAGAGCAGGAAGGGGAGGCCTCGTCGGGCACAGTCAGCGATGAAGTCCTGCGAGAATTTGTTGTAGAGTGGCACCAGATCAGGGAAAGAGAGCGGCTGCTGCACGATGCTCTGGTTCCAGAACAGTGGGACTGGCACTAAGCCTTGGTCACAGGTCCCAAAACACTTGATGTCAGGTGGGAAGCAGGTGAGATTCTGGCAGGGGCCCTGGAGAAAAAAAATAACACTTTGTCTTTTACCTGTATTGCAGGACAGTGAGGGGAGCAGAGTCTCACAGTGGCCCACCACCAGCTCCAACAGGCACCCTTGGGGCAGCCACTCCCAAAGCCCAGGGGTCTGTGCCCACCCTAGAACTGTCCAAGGACACTTGCTGCCCCAACATAATTTTCTCCTGGCAGCAATTTGGGTGTTTCTCTGTATCCCAGAGCTGACCCTTCCTCCCTTGACAAAGGGTGTGTGTCCCCAGACACAACTGGCACCCAGGTTCTGCAGAAGTGCCCGATCCCACAACCACCTCAGGGATGGGCTTTCCCCACCAGCATCCATCTCCCCAGCCCACAGCCACCCCCACCCCTCTGCCCAGGCAAGCACCAACCCAGCCGATGTGCTCTCCATCAAGCTTCATCCTTCAGGAATCTCCCCCGCCAGCCCCAGGACACCCTTCAGGGCTGGACAAGCCCCTCACCTGGTCATGGGAGTAGGGCACCCCCAAGAAGTGGTCAAAGCCCTGGTGGATGGGCAGGAAGGAGCCGTTCGTGCCCAGGCCAAGGTGCCACTTGCCCACCATGGCGGTGGCGTAGCCCTGGGCCTTCAGCACCTCTGCGATGGTGACCTCGGCCAGGGGCAGCCCCCCCCGGGAGTCGGGGCTGAAGACACCGGGATACACCCCGGAGCGCGTCTGGAACCGGCCGGTCAGCAGGGCTGCCCTGCAGGGAGGGGACGGGAAGGGGACACAGGCATCACCCTGGACACGGCACAGCCCCTGGGGCTCAGCACCCACAGAGGGTGCCCCGTGGGCTCCCTACTCTTGTGGCTGCCACTGTCACCTCCCGCCTGCTGGGACAGAGCTCAGTGCTGGGTCCTGCACTTGGGTCACAACAGCCCCAGGCAACATTCCAGGCTTGGGGCAGAGCAGCTCGAAAGTGCCCGGGGGAAAAGGTCCTGGGGGTGCTGGTTGACAGAGGATGGAGATGAGCCAGCATGTGCCCAGGTGGCCAAGAAGGCCACCAGCAGCCTGGGCTGCACCAGGAATAGCATGGCCAGCAGGAGCAGGGCAGGGATGGTCCCCCTGTGCTGGGCACTGGGGAGGGGACACCTGGAATCCTGGGGTCAGGGCTGGGCCCCTCAGGACAAGAAGGACATGGAGGGGCTGGAGCGTGTCCAGGGAAGGGTCACGGAGCTGGGGAAGGGGCTGGAGCTGAAGGAGAAGGGGCTGGAGAACTTGTGAGGAGCAGCTGAGGGAGCTGGGGGTGTTGAGCCTGCAGCAAAGGAGGCTGAGGGGAGACCTGCTGGCTCTGCAGCTGCCTGAGAGGAGGTTGGAGCCAGGGGGGTCGGGCTCTGCTCCCCAGGAACAAGCGACAGGACCAGAGGGAACGGCCTCAAGTTGTGCCAGGGGAGGCTGAGGTTGGATCTGGGGAACAATTCCTTCCTGGCAAGGGTTGTCAGGGCCTGGCCCAGGCTGCCCAGGGCAGGGGGGAGTCCCCATCCCTGGAGGGGTTTCCAAGCCCTGGAGATGGTGCTGAGGGACGTGGGGCAGGGGTGGCCTGGGCAGGGCTGGGGGAAGGGTTGGACTGGGTGATCTTCAAGGTCTTTTCCAACCAGAACCAGTCTGTAATTTTCTGACTCTTGCTCGTCCTCTCAAGGAGCAATCAGATCTCCGGGCCTCCACATCAGCTCTGCCCACACGGCCCCGCCCCAGCACTGACCGAGGTGCCCCGCCCGGTCTCGTCGTTCCCTCCGTCCCAGCTCTGGGGTCCCGCCGGGGGCGGGGCCGGGGGGACGTACCGGGAGGGGCTGCAGACGGGGGAGCTGCTGTAGAAGTTGGTGAACCGCAGCCCTCGGGAGGCCATCCAGTCCAGGCTGGGGGTGGCGGACGAAGGGTGCCCGTAGCTCCCCAGGTCCCCGAAGCCCAGGTCGTCCGCCAGCAGCAGCAGGAAGCTGGGCGGCCCGCCGGCCGCGCCGCGCAGGGCCAGCAGCACCAGGGCCCAGCGCAGGCCCCGCCGCCACATGGCGCTGCCGCCCGGGACGCGCGGCGGGTCCCGGCTCGGCGGGTCCCGGCTCGGCGGGTCCCGGCTCGACGAGGCGGCCCCACCCGGGCCCGCTCCGCTCCGGCCCCGCTCCCGGCCCCGACGGGCCCCACCGGCGCCACGTGACCTGGCCCGCGGGGCACGCCGGGAAGTGTAGTCCGCCGCCGTGCCCGCCCCGCGGGGCGCCGGGACCGGAGCTGCCCCGGGACCGGAGCTGCCCCCGGGACCGGAGCTGCCCTTGGGACCGGAGCTGCCCCGGGACCCGCCCTGCCCCGGGACCGGAGCTGCCCCGGGACCCGCCTGCCCCGGCGCTGCGCTCCAGGGTGTCCGATTAACAAGAAGCGTCTCGCACGGAGCCGCCATCGGCCCCGTTCGGGCTCTGGACTCAGCCCCGCCGCCCGGCCCCGGGTCCCGGGGAGGCCCCAGCACCCGCTCCCCCCCACCCCGGGGCGGGAAACCCGGAGCCTCCCCTGGGAGGGACCGGCACCGTGACTCGTGGGTAACTGCTCCGCTGGGGCTGGGTGGCCTGGGGGAAGGTCCCCGGCGTCCCCTCTGTCCCAGCTGCCCTGATCACTGCTCCTCTCCAGGAGTCAGGGCTTCAGCCCTGGGCAGCCTGGGCCAGGCCCTGACAACCCTTGCCAGGAAGGAATTGTTCCCCAGATCCAACCTCAACCTTCCCTGGCACAACTTGAGGCCGTTCCCTCTGGTCCTGTCGCTTGTTCCTGGGGAGCAGAGCCCGACCCCCCTGGCTCCAACCTCCTCTCAGGCAGCTGCAGAGCCAGCAGGTCTCCCCTCAGCCTCCTTTGCTGCAGGCTCAACACCCCCAGCTCCCTCAGCTGCTCCTCACAAGTTCTCCAGCCCCTTCTTCAGCTCCAGCCCCTTCCCCAGCTCCGGGGCCCTTCCCTGGACACGCTCCAGCCCCTCCATGTCCTTCTTGTCCTGAGGGGCCCTGAAGCCCCCAACCCCTGCCACGCTGTGTCCCCAGGGCTCCCCAGCCCTGGGGGGAGGCTCTGTCCCTGCAGCTGCCTGCAGAGCCCCAGGGGTTGGTGAAGCCACCATGGCTGAGGCCACCACATGCCAGGGGAGTACTCTGCTCGGGGCCACCCTGTGCCAGAGCTGCACCCAGGCTGGCTGCTGGTGGGATCCATGTGTATGAGCAGTGCAGCAGGGAGCTGGGAACGGGGCTCTCTCCTGAAGCAGGAGACACGGATCTAGAGGGGCCCAAGGTCTCCACCAATGACTGGGCCAACAGCCTGGCATCCCACCACAGAGATTGCATGGACTTGATTTCCCTGCTGTTACTTGAGGAATCTGTGAACACACTGTGCCTGTGGATTGGGCAGGGAAAGTGTGCTTATGTTTCACTCATCAGCATCCAGCCTTGCTCATATGAAGAGGTAGAAAAGGACTGGACTGTGTTCATGTTACTGTAAGAGGTGGTCAGGCACAGGTGGGTGCTGGCAGAGGCATTTCTCTCTGCCCATCTGTTTTGCCATTTCCATTGACTGTGTCTGTGTTTGGTTATGTATCCTGCTCTCTGGAATGCAGCCTCAGTCTCTCGGACACACTGATGGGAAAAGCAGCAGCCACATCCACCAGGCTGGGACAGGACGAGCCTTGTGGGTGTGAGAATCTACCTGATTCAGCTCTAGTGGACCTGAAAGTCGGAATCTGCCACATTCAGACGTCTGCTGGATCTGCTGCTGTGTGACAGAACAGGGAAGGAAACCCAATGAACTGCAGCTGGGAGCACAGGGCTGGACAGGGAGCAGCCCTGGCTGGGCTGTGGAACAAAGGGAGGGCTGGCCCTTGGACTCACTGTGCAGCAGCTCGACTGCCTGATAGCAGGAGTGCAGGAAGGATGAAGGCTCAAAGCTTTATAAAAAAAAAAAATCTTTAGTGTTTGTTGCTCTAACCAGCCCCAGAAATCTGGAGCAAAGGGAATGTGGGTCTGGGGCTCAGGCAGATGGGGGATCCTCTTCAGGGCAGCTCTCCTCTTTATCCGACAAATTTTCGTTCTTCTTCTGCAGGTCAAAGCTCTGGAAAGGGCAGGACAAGGAACTGCTGAGAAGCATGAGAACAACAGCAACACTGCTGTGGTTCTTTCAGCTTTGGTCTAGGGCAGCAGGGGCTCTTCAGAGGGTCACCACCTCAGCCCTTCCAGCCTAGACACCAGCAGCACACAAACTCCAAGGTGCCACCAGCATAAGGCAAATCTTTCCATGCCTGCAAAGTTCCACCCTTTGCCACAGGCTCTTCTTTCCCTGGGGCAAGAAAGAGCAGAACTGCTAATCACTCACCAGGAATGCAGTAGAGACTTTCTTACCTCCAGTTCCCGCAGGACCTCGTCCATGAAATCTCCTGAGTTCTGTTTGTAACCAACAGCCAGTTTGATGGCATCATTGAAGACCTGATGAGAAGAATGCTTGTCACTCCAAGTAAGGAGCACCAGGTTTCTGTAACATAGCAAACTATTGCCCCAGCCCAAGAGAAAAAACAAAAACAATCTCTGCAACTACCTATAGATACCCAGACCTCCCAAGCAGATGTACTAGCCCTTTCTCTGCTCTCTGAGCCTACAGCCATCTCTATGTCCTTGGGCTGAAGGGGTCTCATGGGTGCTGAGCCAAACAGCTGTGCTTTACCTTCACTACGTTGGTGCCATCTGCAGCAGACACAAAGTAAAAGGGCAAACTGAACTTCCGGGCAAAGCTGAAGCTCTTCTGGGTCACCTTCATATCCGCTGGGGGCAAAAGAAGACGTGGTCAGTAAGACACTGCTGTGGGCAGGACACCAAGGCAGGCAGGAGTGGTGGGACAGGGGGAGAGCAGAGCCCCATGGAGCTGTCCAGGCCTCCTCACTGTAGTACGGGGCTAGGAGTGTCCTCCCCAGAAGCTGCAGGGCTTTAAGAGCAACAGCATCAGCAAACCCTTGATGAGAAGACACAGAATGAAAGAGTCCTTGTCACCTGCAGAGGAAGGGGAACGGTTTTGCCAGCAGGTGTATTCAGACACTTGAGTAGAGGAGTCCTAGGAAACCTGCAGGCTAGATTAGCAACACAAAGGCAGCCCGTGACTGTGTCTAGGGAAGCCACAGGATGGGATATGCTCATTTTCCAGCAAAGCATCCTGCAGTTTTTAACTAGGTGCTGCTCCAATCAGCTTTTGAGTTCTTGCTGGATGAAACAGTCAGTGTGGTAAGGGCAGAATTAGAAGGATATCACTTGAATAAAAAATGTATCAGATTTGTATTTTTAATGGCTAGTAAAACAAGAACTTTGAGTCAGCATGCAAGGTCAGCAGGGACCCAGCCGTTCGTCTGGTAACACCCAGCCCTGGGGGACCAACACTCAGAACTCCCCTGGACCTCACAGAGGAATGAAATGCTTTCTCAGCAGGTCAGAAGAGAATCACATCACAGTCTTGAGAGGCTGAAAGAAGAAGATCTACTCACCATCGATTTTGTTGGCCACCACAATGCAGGGGATCTCTGGGCGGAATTCTCTCAGCTCCTTGTACCAGCTGTTTAAGTTCTTGTAGGTGACTTTCCGCTGCACGTCAAACACCTTTGGAAAAGGACCAGCTGCCCTGGGGCCAACAGCAGGACAGCTGCTGACCACCCCACTGCACCAAACACAAGTACAGAGCCTTCCCGGGAGGACATCAACAAAGGAAACTGCCCTTTGTTGGAAAGGATGAGAGAGAGAAGGGGGAACATCCAGCAAGCCTTGAAATGTGCAGCCAGCCCATTTCTTTGCACAATGCAGGAATCAGCTCCTCCCTTCCCCTTGTACTGTGTGCACTGTGACAACACTCTGTCACCCAGGCAATGAACAAGCACTGGGCAAGATCTGCTCTGATGGGTAGGGCCAGGGGTGAGGCTCCTCTGTTTTAACCATTAATCAGTGAAGATGACTGATTACGGAATGACAGAACTGTCAGGGCTGGAAGAGACCTCTGGAGATCACCCAGTCCAGCCCTCCTGCTGCAGCAGGATCCCCTGGAGCTCATCACCCAGGGCTGCATCCAGGGGGGTCTGGAGTATCTCCAGAGAAGGGGACTCCACAGCCTCCCTGGGCAGCCTGTCCCAGGGCTCTGTCACCCTCACAGTAAAGTTTTCCCTCCTATTTCCATGTCACTTCCCATGTTCCAGCCTGTGCCCGTTGCCCCTCGTCCTGTCCCTGGGCACTGCTGAGCAGGGTCTGGCTCCATCCTCCTGCACCCACCCTGAGATACTGGGAGGCATCAAGAAGGTCTCCCCTCAGCCTTCTCCTCTCCAGGCTGAACAGCCCCAGTTCCCTCAGCCTTTCCTCATCAGGGAGATGCTCCAACCCCCCAGGCATCTATGATGTCCTCCCCTGGACTCTCTCCAGCAGTTTCCTCTCTCTCTTGAACTGGGGAGCCAAGGACTGGATGCAGGATTCCAGATGTGGCCTCACCAGGGCAGAACAGAGGGATGATGCTCATGAGTGATGAGAAACAGTGGGAAGTTAGAACAGCAGCACAACCCAGGAGACCCAAGTGGGTTCAGAGTCAGGAAGCAAGAACACTTTGAGCAATAGATGGGGAGTGCAAAGTACACTCATAGAAAGGGCAGAAGACCAGAGAGGACTGTCGTGTGGTAACTGTGCAGAACTTGCCAGAGCAGTCTTTACTGCATAACCCACCAGCCACATCCCAGAAGAAGGAAGGAATGCCCTCTCTCTGGAATGCCCTCTCTCTGGCAGCCCCCCTGGCAGTCAGTGGTACATACCACCTCACTGGAAACAGTGACAAAAGTGAGGAAATTCAGCAGAGCCAGGGGACATAGTCAGAGTGCTGTCAGGGAAGACAAGAGAGAGCTAAACATGCCCAACTACATGGGGTTTATCTGGTGAGAGAAGAAAGGACAACACAGCAAAGTTTTTAAACCACTGGCAGAGATAAGAAATACAAGACAGCATAATGATGCAAAGTGACAAACAAACAATGACAGCTGGGACTGGCACCAGCCAAAGTGGCACCAGCCGACAGCTGAGACACTGCCCTTACCATGATACAAGCATGGGCCTTGTGGTAATAGGATGCATGCATGCTCTGGAACCTCTCCTGTCCAGCTGTGTCCCAGAAGTCTGTAAGACACAAACCCAAGCTTAGAGTGACACAACTTGCCAAGTTCTGTTTTCCTCACAGCTCAAACCCGGGAAGCAAAGCCCAGCCCATCTACTCGGGGTCACAAATGAGGTTTCACATCACTGAAACATCTGAAACATTTCAGGGCTAAGAGATTATGCAAAACTAGGTCCTTTTCTTAGCTGGGCTTAGCTGTGAGTTGTGCTGACACTCAACATTGCACATTCAACCCTTTCAGCAAATAAGTAATCCACGGACATGACTTACAAAGGACAGTGAGACCAAGCCAGTCTTTGCAAAGAGGGGTAAGAATGTGTGGTACTTTGTCACTAGAGATGACCATAGGAAACAGAATCTAAACATCTGGAAAGGGCTTGATTTGGGACACAGGGGTGAGCAGCCAGGGGCCTGCACAGATGTTCCATCTCCTTTCCCAGACAGTCCAACTCTGCTCTTCTCGGAACACAGCTCCTTCTCAAGCCACAAAGGGTGAGTTAGCCTGAGACAGGTCTCAGTTCCTGACATACCTCCTAGGCTGGGTGGGTATCATGAAGGACACCTGAACAGTCATCAATATTTTGGTGACTTTTTCTGTTTGTGTGTTTCAGGTAGAGATCTTCCCCTCTCCTCTGACTGGATTTGTAGGCTAGTATTTGTGTCTTATTTGTTGTGTAAATGTACACAGCTTCATCCAAGAGCCACCAGATGTAGTTACTTCTGTCAGCCAGGCTGAAGCATGTCAAAACACCTAAAGCTGAACAGGACACTCTCCTTAGTGTCCACTTTGCATTGAAATTAGTTTCTGACTGGACACTGTGCCAGACTTGCAGGATGGTGACTTCTTAAACTGCCCAAAATACAGACAAGTGCTCATCAGACCACAGATTTCATTCCTTTTGGGTAGTTTTGCCTCACTGCTAAAGTTGCCTGGTTCTTTTAATGAGCCATTTCAGAATCCTCACTTGCAAGGAAAAAAGAGGTGCCAGTGACCACGACCTATTGCACGTCCCTAAATTAACTTCCCAAACAGCTGTCGTGAGAGGACTTGCCATGTCTTCTTGGAAAGCACTGTTTTTATTAGCAAATCCTCCAGATCGTGCCTGTCATACCCCATGTCACTCCAGAACAGGAATTTATCAAACTTAAAATCCTTGGGAAAAAATAAGATTCATAAAGAGACACACCCCATTTTAATGCAATCCTATCTCTACCAAAGGGGGTTTGGTGATGGCCACTAAAAGTAGCTCAGCAGAGTAAAAATTAAACTAGCAAAGACAGTGGTAATTCTGCACAATTTTAAGTTGTCAGACCAAACCACCTGCCTTGACACATCAGACTTCATGACAGGTCTTCTCTACAAGGTGGCTTGGATGACACTTCCAGGGATGGAGCACCTACAGCTTCTATGGGCAACCCGTGCCACTTGCTCCTGAATGTCACCACCCTCACTGTAAAAACATCTCTTCTTTATGTCCAATCTAAACCTGACACCTTTCATTTGAAAACCACCACCCCCTGTCCTGTCGCAGCAGGCCCTGCCAAGAAGTCTGTCTCCATCTTTCCTACAGGCCCCCTTTAACTGCTGAAAGGCCACTATAAGGTCTCCCTGGAGCCTTCTCTTCTCCAGGCTGAACAATCCCAGCTCTCCCAGCCTGTCTTCACATGCCTGTCTTCATGTGGCAACATCCCTTGCCACAAAGGAGGCCAGTGCTATCCTGGGGTGTTAGGCAAAGCATTCCCTCACTTCTGCTCAGGACTGGTGAGGCCACACCTGGAGTACTGTGTCCAGCTCTGGGCTCCTGAGTTCAAGAGAGAGACATGGACATGCTGGAGAGAGTCCAGCAAAGAGCCATGAAGATGGCCAAGGGACAGGTGCACCTCTCCCATGAAGAAAGGCTGAGAGGGCTGGGACCCTTCAGCCTAGTGAAGAGAAGGCTTGGGGGGATCTGAAAGAGTAGTTTTGGTTGGAAGGGACCTTTAAAGGCCATCTAGTCCAACCCCTTGCAGTGAGCAGGAACATCTTTGCCTAGATCAGGTTGCTCAGAGCCCTGTCCAACCTGACCGTGGATGTTTCCAGGGATGGGGCATCCCCCACCTCTCTGGGCAACCTGGGCCAGGGTCTCACCACCCTCAGCATAAAAAATTTCTTCTTTATGTCTAATCTAAATCCTTCCTCTGAAGAAAGAGCATAAAGAAGATGCACCCAGGCTCTTTTCAGTGGTGCCCACTGACAGGACCAGAGGCAACAGGCACCAACTGAAACACGGGAGGTTCCCTCTGAACATCAGGGAACATTTTTTTCCACTGTGAGGGTGACAGCACTGGCACGGGTTGCCCAGGGAGGCTGTGGAGTCTCCATCCTTGGAGATGTTCAAAAGCCATCTGGACACGGACCTCAGCAACTGTGCAGGGGGTTGGACGGGATGAGCTCTGGAGCTTCCAACCTCAGCCATTCTGTGATCCCTTCATTCCCCCGTCTCCCTGCCCACAAACCAGCTCGGCACCCCCTGCCCAGCGCAGGGGGCTCCCTGCCGTGTTCCCGGCAGTGCTGCAGATGCCATCGCCCCCAGCGCTGTCTCCATGCCCCGCGTCACCCCGCCCGGCCCCACGGAACGCCCAGCCAGACCCTTCCCACTTACCCACCAGCACCTCCTGCCCGTCCACCCGAGCTCGGTGCTTGTAGAGAGTCAGGGCGAAGGTGGAGAGCTGCTGGGGGCGGCTGCGCCCGCGTTAAGGACCCGCCCCGAGATCGGCACGGCCCCCGCCCCGCCCCGCCCGCGCCGGGCCTGGCTCCGCAAGGATACAAGCCATCCAGGAGGAACCGCTCCAGCAGCCTGCGGAGACAGCACGGAGCGGGTCAGGCCGGGCCGGGCCGGGCCGCCGCGCCCCTCCCGCCCTCGGGGACCCGGCCGAGCGGCGGCCCGCGCCGCCACGCACTTGGACTTGCCCACGGCGCTGTCGCCCAGGCAGATGATCTTCACGGTCTCCCCCGCGCCGGCCGCGGCCTCATCCCGGGCCTGTTCCTGCTGCTCCTGCAGCTCCTGCCGCCGCCGCTCCCGCTCCGCCTCCGCCTCCGCCGCCATGACAGCGTCCCCGCTGCCGCGCGACGCGCCGGGCCCGCCCACAGCCCAGGCCCCGCCCACTCCCCTTAGGCCCCGCCCAGACCCCTTAGGCCCCGCCCACACCCTCGGCCCCCTCCACACACCTTAGGCCCCGCCCACGCCCCTTAAGCCCCGCCCAGACCCCAGTAGGCCCCGCCTCCTTCTAGGCCCCGCCCAGGTCCCTCCGCTCATCGCCGCGTGGCCCCGCCCACTTTGTTACGTCACGCACGGCACCGCCCGCCCCCTGACGTCACGCGCGCGACGCCGCCGGGGCGCGGGTGTCATGGCGGGCGGCGTGGTCGCTGCCGGTCGGGGTGCGCGGCCGCTGCAGCTGACGCTGGCGCTGCTGAAGCCGGACGCCGTCGCCCACCCGTTGGTGCTGGAGGTGAGGGCGGGGAGGGACGGGGCAGAGCGGAGCGGAGCGGCCGGCGCTGCCCAGCGCGGCCTGGCCTGGCCTGGCCTGTCGGGCCGGCCCGTGCCCGCCCAGCCGCTCGCCTCTGCCCGCAGGCCGTGCACGAGACCATCCTCAGCAACCAGTTCCTCATCGTGCGCGCCAAGGAGCTGCGCTGCGGGCAGGAGGAGAGCCGTCGCTTCTACCGGGAGCACGCGGGTAGGCTGCCGGGGCTACCGGCAGTGGCCGGCGGGCGGGCCCGGGGCCAGCGGAGCGCGGCGGTGTGACCCGGGCTGTCTCCCTCTCCCGCAGGGCGCTTCTTCTACCAGCGGCTGGTGGAGTTCATGGCCAGGTACCTGCCCTGCCGGCAGCCGGGCCGGGGAGGACGCTTTGCGCTCTGCAGGCGGGCCCTGGCGATGCTGCCGCAGCTGGAGGGGTCCCCTGCGGCCTGGGACGTGTCTGCTCGGCAGCTGTGCTGTGCCACGGGGAGCGCTCGGGAGGAGTTCAGCGCTGGGGTCCCCAACAGCGGAAGGACACGGAGCTGTTGGAGCGAATCTAGAGGAAGCCACAGAGATGATGCTCCAAGGGCTGGAGCAGCTCTGCTCTGGAGACAGGCTGGGAGAGCTGGGGTGTTCAGCCTGGAGAAGAGAAGGCTCCAGGGAGACCTGAGAGCAGCTTCCAGTGCCTGAAGGGGCTCCAGGAAAGCTGGGGAGGGGCTTGGGACAAGGGCAGGGAGGGATGGGAGCAGGGGGAAGGGTTTCCAGCTGGCAGAGGGAGCTGGAGCTGAGATGTGAGGGAGAAATTCTGGGCTGTGAGGGTGGGGAGAGCCTGGCCCAGGTTGGCCAGGGAAGCTGTGGCTGCCCCATCCCTGGCAGTGTTGAAGGGCAGGTTGGATGGGGCTTGGAGCAGCCTGGAATGGTGGGAGGTGTCCCTGCTCATGGCAGGGGTGGCACTGGATCAGCTTTGATGTCACTTCAGCCCAAACCCTTCTGTAGTTCATAAGCATGAAGGAACTTTGCCCTTTTGTAACCTTTTCTACTTATTCTCTTCCCTGGTCCTTTTCTCAGCGGCCCCATGTGGGCTTATATCTTAGCCCATGAGGATGCTGTTCCCCTCTGGAGATCCCTGATGGGACCCACCAAAGTCTTCCGAGCCCGAATCTGTGTCCCCAACTCCATCCGAGGAGCCTACGGCCTGACGGACACCAGGAACACCACGCACGGCTCAGGTAGAGCTGCTCCCGGGGCTGCTCCGGCTCCGCTCTCCGGGCTGGGGCCACAGCCAGCGGCTTGTCGCTTGTGCGGCCCTCGGGGATGGAACGCCCTTGTGCCAGCCTGGCACCCATCCTCCTGTCCTGTTTTCGGACAGATTCGCCAGCTTCAGCCAGCAGAGAAATTGCCTTCTTCTTCCCCGAGTTCGACGAGCGGCGCTGGTACCGGCGGGAGGAGCCGCGGCTGCGCCGGGGGCCCGTGCGCTACGACGCCGCGCGGCGCGTCCACCGCGTCTGCAGGGGGGCCGGGGGCTCTGCTGGGCACAGGGGGGCCGGGGGTTCTGCTGGGCCAGCCCCTTGGCCCGACCTGGAGACGCCGTGGGTGTAGGGGTGCAGGGAGGGCAGGACCCAGCGTGCTGCCCGAGGTCGTGTCACTCACGCTGCAGACAAGTCCTGGGGCACTTCTCCAGTGGCAGCGCTGCAGCCTGGTCCAGAGGTCTGGCCACGCAGTTCACTGGTCCCTCACGTGTTCCGTTTGGAGGGGGGGTTGCACTAAATGATCTTCAGAGGTCCCTGCCAACCCCTACCATTCTGTGATTCTGTGATAGGAGCAGTACAGGCAAGGAGTTCATCAAGGGTCAGTGGAAGGGGATTACTAGTTCCAGTCAAGATGTGTTTGGCTGTGCTGATGGTGGGCCTCGGATCCTTTGTATTTGCTCTGCTCCCTGGGTCCCTTAAGGAGAAAGGAGGGAGAAAAGTATATGAAACAGTGCTGTGGTAAACAGAGCAGTGTTACCTCTCCTGTCCTTGCTTCCCTGCATCCCAGCTGGGAAATGAGGTTGTCCTTAGTGTTGTGCCATGGTTGGTGTGGAGCACAGCTGGACGCTGCTCTCCAGAGGAGCACTCTGCCCTCTTGGTTCCCTCTGGACAGGCACTCGAAGCTGCAGGCAGGTCTGAGCCCGTCCTGTGTGGGGCAGGAGAGCAGACCAGATGTGTATGCACAAACCAAGATTCACTGTAAATAGTAAAAGATGTGTAAAAATATACTAAAAGGCACGTACTGGATTACCCAACTGTTGGGATATCAGGGTAGCAAAGCAATAAGACATGTTAGCAGCAGAATACACAAACAACCAGTAACTAGTACACAAAGACTTAACTGAGTGCTGGTAACTTGTGCACAGATCTAGAACAATGACTGAAGTGCTACCTCAAAGCAGCACGGCAGGACAACGCCTGCAGTCTTCTGTCTTACGTTTAAAAGGATCCTCAAGTCTTCAAGTGCCAAAGCTTAAAAGTTCCAGCTTTCCTGAACTTTTTAAAGCCAACTAATGAAGATATGAATAAGAACTCAGAAGGACCTGACATTTCTTACCCTTCCTCTGGGTGCGGCAGGGGGTCCCTTTCTCTCAGCCTCCTGAGGAGTGACCACTCCAGCAGGCGTCTCTGCAGGAGGGGAACGGTCCAGCACACCTCCCAGGGCCAGTGAAGATGGCGTCTCTCTCTGTCCAAAGACAGGACCAGGCTTTTGTAGAATAAAGAGACTGACTGCTGTTGTGTAACTCCACAGCCATACCTCCTAAATTCCCTATGGGAAAGCGAAGGGAACCAGAGGAAAGAGCCAAGAAAGCCCTTTTCCTCACTGAGCAAATTCTTTATCTGCCTGTTCTGTATTGTCTCCATTTGGCCTGGCTGGAGCCAAGCTGAGCTCTGTGGTCTACACAGGAGAGCAGCCAGTGTCTGAACATCAACTCGGCCTTCTCTTTCTGCTGCCAAGGGTGTTAGCAGTGCAGTTTGTCATGCCTTCCCTCTTCTTTCCCTTGGGAGCCCCTGTGGGTAGTTAGGGTCCGGCGGCCGGAAGATTTCGCGCTGTACGGAAAGATAAGGCCCCTCTCCTAATAGCCAATAGCACTTAGTTCACGATGTAAGCAGACGGAAGTGACACCACAGACCTAACTCATATAAACACCGCGGTAAACACTAATAAACGCCATTTGCCATCCACCACATTGGTGTCTGTGAGCTGATGGACCGAGCGGCCTGGGGTTGGCCGCCGTGCCGTTCTTGAACCAGGTCCTCACGCCTTTCCCCGAAAGGCAACAAGTGGTGCCGAAACCCGGGAACACGCCTGGAATCGGGAAATTCACCTGGAGTCAGGAAAGCGGCGGCCGGAGCGGCAGGACCGTCCCGGCGGGGAGGAGCGGACCGACAAGGATGGAAGCCCTTGTTAAGGTCGTATTGCAATTACATAAGCAGTGGGGGATAGATTGTAAGGCTAAAGATTTTACTCTCGCCGTTGCGAGGCTTTTGGAGATCGGGGTCATTGATCAGCCGGTAGATATTCTCCACCCTGAGGCGTGGGACAAATGCACTAAAGCGTTGGCTAAGGAGACGATGCTCTCGGGTCGTGGGAAGCACCTTAAGTCGTGGGGGAAAGTCGTGCAGGCGTTGCAGAAGGCGATACAGGAGCAGGAGACCTGGAGGGCGGCAAAGAACTGTTTGCTGGCCACCCCGAAGTTGGGAGCCGGGGCAGCCACACAGACTTTGCACCCCCCGGGTGATGATGGTTTTGCTGAGTCTGGGGAGGGTTTAAGGGTGGCAGAGCTGAGGGAGGGTGATGCGTCCCCTCGGTCTCCGGACCCCGACCCGCTTACGGAGGGGCAGAAACGAGCTCAGTCCTTCTGGGGCGGGTTGGCGGAGGAGGCTCGGGGCGCCGCGGAGAAAGCAGAGTCTGAGGAGGTTCGGGCTGAACCGCCGCCCTATACACCCCAAAATGGCGCTGAGCAAAAAAGGGGGGGGCGAGGTAAAGATGCCCGTGGTGGTAAAAGGGAGGAAAAGTTGGTATCAGCAAGTGCACACAGAAGGAGGGGGGAGGTGAAAGAATGTGAGGGGAGTGTGAGCGAGGCGGAGGAGGATGGGACCGTGAGCGAGGCGGAGGAGGACGGGAGCAGGAGCGAAGGGCAGAAAGCCAACCGGAGTCGTTATCTGAAAAAATGTCTTTGTAGGGCAAATCCCCCGCCAAGCCGGGCGCAGAGCAAGCCGGGAGGGGGGGATGAGCCAAGGGGGAGGGAACGGCCCCGTGGGCGGTGCAGGAGCCCGGAACGGCCCGCCCGCAAGGGGAGTGAGCGGGGCCGGAGCTCAACAAAAAGGTACTGGGGACCGGAAGTAGCCGGTCAGTCGAGCTCTGACTTCGGATCAGACAGCAGCCGGGATGAGTGGCCGGTTACCGATTCAAACTCAGAGGAGGAGGAAACGAGAATATATACAGTCAAAAGCAAAAACATTCTCAGCCCAAATAAAAAGGGACTGCGAGGGAAAAACATCCCTGTCACCGACTGGAAGAGAGTAGAGGCTCCGTGTGCCGATTGGGTCCCACCGGTCACACGAGCATTTCCGGTCCGGGTGACGGACAGGGGACAGAGGGTCCACTCGCCAATAAACCCTAAGGAAATACAGGCAATTGTTAAGGCAGTTGCGGAAAAAGGGCTTAATTCTGTCATGGTCTCTACACTTATTGATGGTGTTTTTGGGGGAGATGATATGCTCCCATTTGATATAAGACAAGCTTGTAGATTAATCTTTGGCGGAGCAGGGATGTTTGTTTTTAAACAAGAATGGGAGGACAACTGTGCGAGGCAGCTAGCCCAAGTCACCGGGGTGGATCACCCACTACATGGCTCCAGCCTGCAGCGGCTGATGGGCACAGATCCAACAATGATCACACCCCAAGCGCAGGCTGTGGGCCTGCGGATTTATGAAATTATGACAACTACTCGTGCGGCCAGAGAAGCCATTCGCACAGCCTCCAGGGTTATTGCTAAGCCATCACCATGGTCCACAATTAGGCAAAATGAAAGTGAGAGCTTTACACAATTTGTGGATTGCCTCCAGGCAGCGGTCGACTCCTCGACCCTGCCTGCTGAAGCGAAAGGCCCGGTTGTCGCAGACTGCTTACGTCAGCAGTGCAACTCGGCAACCAAGGAGATCCTACGATCGCTGCCAGTGGGGTCAACTATTGCAGACATGATTAAGCATGTTACAAAGGAAGAACATCTAGCCCCGATTCAGACAGCCATGTGTACTGCTATGGCTAATGTGATGGCATGTTTTAAATGTGGCCGGGCAGGCCATGTAGTAGCAAACTGTCCTCAGCTGGGGGACCCATCAACACCACTCTCCCCCCCGCTTAAGTCGGCCCGCAGGACCGTGTTGGGTCTGTGGAAAGAAAGGCCATTTTGCCAGGGAATGCAGATCCAAAAATCAGGGAAACGGAGGGGGGAGGGGGTACCAGGGCCGCACACAGCCCCCTCCCACTTGGAACTTGAGGCGGTCCAACTATGCCAACCCTGGGTGGGGCGAAATGCCTCCGAACCTGCCGCCCCCTCAAGAAGCAACCAGCTTTGTAGCCCAATCAGCAACCCAGCCGAACCAGCCTCAACCCCAGGGACAGCAAGGACCACCTCCTGGGGGGGAGACCCCTGGGTGGCCCTGGCAGTAAAGTGTGATAACCCACCGGTGGTGTGGGGGACCTGTTCCCTCTATAATATCTCAAATAGCACCACCATTAGTGTTCCCTTTTTGATTGATACCGGAGCAGATGTTACAGTTATTCCTGAGACACTTTGGCCCCAGCACTGGAAATTGGAAAATGCCCCCCTGGTAGGCGGAGTTGGGGGATTAAGCCGGGCTCGAAAGAGCATTCAATTGGTAGCAATCACACTCCACACTGAAAAAGGACCAGAGAAAACCATTACCCTTTTCCCATATGTCATGTCAGGAGTCCCACCCCTGTTGGGAAGGGATGCTCTAACCCTTTTGAAAGCCAGGGTGACAAATTTACCCTGAGGGCCACTGCCGCACACCCACTCCCACCAATTAGACTAATGTGGAAATCATCTGACCCAGTGTGGGTCGAGCAGTGGCCCCTGTCCAAGCCTCGAATGGATGCCCTTCTTCAGCTAGTCGACCGTGAGCTACAACGAGGTCACATAGAGCCTTCCACCAGCCCATGGAACACCCCAGTTTTTGTAATACCCAAACGGTCCGGCGAAGGGTTTCGCCTCCTCCATGACCTGCGTGAGGTAAACAAGAGAATTCAACCAATGGGTCCCGTTCAAACGTTGTTGCCCATGAACTCCATGATACCGGAGGGGCAGCCTTGTGCCGTCCTTGACATTAAAGACTGTTTCTTTTCTATACCCCTTCATGAGGAAGACAGAGAGCGGTTTGCTTTTTCTGTTGTGTTTCCAAACAGCCAACGTCCCAACCTACGCTTTCAGTGGAAGGTGCTGCCTCAAGGGATGATCAACTCGCCTACCATCTGCCAGATCACAGTGGATCGAGCACTGGCACCAGTTCGACGCAGCAATCCGACCGCAACCATCATTCAATACATGGATGACATCTTGATCGCCGCGCCTTCAGGAAGTCAGGTAGACCAACTGGTATCAGCAGTTTCGGAAACTTTGGAAACAAACGGGTTTGAAATTACGAGCGCAAAAATTAAAAAGGAGCCATGTGTAACCTTTTTGGGAGTGGGGATCACAAGTTCCTACGTAACACCCCCTCAAATGAAAATCCACCGGGACATCAAAACACTCCATGACATGCAACAATTAGTGGGATCCCTGCAGTGGCTTCGCAATATTGTCCTGATACCCCCTGAAATCATGGCTCCCCTGCATGATCTTCTGAAAGGGAAGAACCCATGGGAACCAAAAACACTGACAACAGAAGCAATGAGCTCTCTTGACTTCATCGAGCAACAGGTATCATCAAACACGCTCGCCAGATGGAACCCAGGTACACCACTCGATCTCTATGTACATTTCACACAGGGAGGGGGAGTAGGGGCACTTGCCCAGGGGCCCCCTGAAAAAGCCCAACCAATACAATGGATAGTCCAGGGAAAACCATCACGTGCATTCTCTCCAGGAGTCGAGTGCCTTGGTAATCTCATCATGAAAAGCAGAAAACTCGCCCTAAGACACCTGGGCATTGAACCAGCCAGAATATATTTACCCTTCCGCAAACAGCTCCCAACACAATCAGTGTCAATGTCAGAGTATCTAGCTATAGCCCTTGCTGGATTTGGTGGAGAAGTCCGGTACGCTGCTAAACCCCCATGGACTCAAATGCTGGCACTTGTCGACATCGACCTCCCACGGAAGATCTTAGACCGACCCCAACAGGGACCAACAGTTTTTACAGATGCATCCTCAACTACCTCAACCGCGGCAGCAGTATGGCAGTCAGGAGAAGAATGGCACTGCATCAAAATGACCGACTGTGCACTTTCAGTCCAACAGCTTGAAGCAATGGCCGTGGTACTGGCATGCGGACTGTTCCCAATGGAACACCTCAACATCGTGACCGATTCCATGTTTGTGGCCAAGCTTTGCTTAGCCATGTCAGGACCCGGTGTGTCAACATCCACATCAGCCCTAATGCTGGAAGAGGCACTCTTTTCTCGAAAGGGCACCATATCGGTCATCCACGTCAACAGCCACGACCCAATCAAAGGGTTCTTTCAAACCGGCAACGATAAAGCAGACGCCGCAGCAAAAGGATTGTGGACGCTGAGAGATGCCCATCAACTACATGAGTCCCTTCACATCGGAGCAAAAGCATTAGTGAAGAAATGTGGGATCTCAGTCACTGATGCAAAACACATAGTAGCCACATGTCCTCATTGTCAGAGAACACCCCTATGGTCCAGTGGAGTCAACCCCAGAGGTCTTAAAGCCTGTGAGATATGGCAGACAGATTTTACACTTTGCCAGTTGCTGAAACCTCGGGCGTGGCTAGCGGTAACTGTAGACACCTATAGCGGAGTGATCGTAGCCACGCAACACCTTAAAACTGACTCTAAAGCAACCATCCAACATTGGTTAACGGCCATGGCATGGCTTGGCATCCCTAATCAGATCAAAACAGATAATGGCCCAAATTTTGTTTCCAAATCAGTCCAGGCATTTGCTCTGAAATGGGATATCACCCTAACACAAGGCATTCCGTATAATAGCACAGGGCAGGCCATAGTTGAACGAGCCAATCAAACTCTGAAATCTAAATTAGAGGTGCTGGCAAAAACAGAAGGGTTTGTCAACACTATTCCCTCAGGAGACCAAGCACGCCTGCTAGCGACCGCTCTTTTGGCACTCAATCAGTTTTCCAGGGGGGAGGAGATGAATAGCCCAACCCAAAAACACTGGGCCACTCGGGCGTTAGAAGAAGGTCCGTTGGTCATAATCAGAAATGAGCTGGGAGAATGGGAACAGGGGTGGAGACTAGTCCTTACGGGGCGAGGGTACGCTGCTGTTAAAAAAGATGGAAAGGTCAAATGGTGTCCACTTAAGTCCATCAAACCTGACCTTCAGAATAAAACTAATGAAAACTGTGAGTTTTTCTCCACAGGTCCAGATCATCGGACGCCCTCGTAACCCGTACGCCCCGGTGCCAACAGAGGACAACAAGGCACAAGCGACCTGTCCACACCAGAGAGCTCCACACCGGCAGAATCCAAGCAACGGCAACGTAGCCTCTGTGGCGGGGGGCTACGACGTCTTTGTGTGATCTTGATTTTAGAACTTGTCACTGTAGGACAGGTAACATCAGCTCACCCTCACCAGCCATTTAAATGGTCACTCCTTCGAGTCAAAGATCAGCAGGTTATCGCAACTCAAATAACATCAGGTGCGCCAAGTTTTAGTGCCACTCTCTGCCAGCTTGTCCCAACACACAGATGCACGGTAGACGTAGTATTTTACATGTGTCCCAGCTCAAACCCTGGAAAAGGGTATTGCAACTCCCCTAGCCAGTACTTCTGTAATTATTGGGGATGTGAGACCATAGCCCCTTTTTGGATATCGGGTAGTGGCAGAGACAGATACCTAAAAGTTTACTGGGGTCCATATGGGTGCGCTTTACCGAAAGGATGGTGGCGTGGAACTTGTCAGTTCCTCTTCTTAAATGTTACCAAGCCCGAAGAGGACAGTTGGTTACTTGGAAAACTTTGGGGAGTAAGGTACTCAGAGCTAGGGAATGGCCGAGGTGGCTTAATCCTCATAAAAAAGGAGGTCATCCCGAATGATCCGCTGCCAGTAGGCCCCAACCAAGCAGTTATCAGCAAAGCAGCCCTGACTATCCCCAATCAGAACTATGTGACCAAAAAGACGGACAATCAGGAAAAACTGACAAAAGCTCCCATGACAACACACACCACCAAAATTTCTGAAAGAGAGTCGCTCTGGAAAATGATGCAAGCTAGCTACCAAATACTGAACAAAACTAATCCAAATCTCACGGAGCATTGTTGGCTGTGCTACGGAATGGAACCACCCTTTTATGAGGCTGTAGCACTAAGTAACACACCCCTACAAATGAATGGTTCGAATCCGGCTCAGTGCATATGGGAGGCAGATAAGCAAGGGATCACACTAACACGAGTGGTGGGAAGCGGCGTGTGTGTAGGTAAAGTCCCTGAGAACAAAGAACAACTGTGTGATAGTAAGGTACAAGGTAAAATCCCTGCAAAGTGGTTAGTACCAGCCGACAATACCAAGTGGGTTTGCTCTGTCACGGGAGTTACACCTTGTCTGTCGTTGGACAAATTTGATGAATCCTCAGAATATTGTGTCCAGGTAGCTATAGTCCCTAAAGTCTTTTACCATCCCGAAGACGCTGTCTATGACTCTCTGATTACCCCAGAACATCATCTGTCAAAGCGAGAGCCCTTTACAGCACTAACAATAGCTACCCTAATGGTCTTAGGAGGGGCGGGAGTAGGCACAGGAGTAGCATCCATGGTCCAACAGAATAAAGAATTCAGTGCCTTGAGGATGGCAGTGGATGAAGACCTGGCTAGAATTGAACAATCAATAAGTGCGCTAGAACAATCACTCAGGTCACTATCTGAAGTAGTGCTGCAGAATCGGAGAGGACTAGATCTAATGTTTTTTCAGCAAGGGGGAGTGTGCGCTGCACTAGGGGAAGAGTGCTGTGTATACGCGGACCACACCGGGATAGTGAGGGACACAATGGCCAAACTGCGAGAGGGGTTGGAAAAACGGAAAAGGGAACGAGAGGCGCAGGAAAGCTGGTTTACATCTTGGTTTAACTATTCACCTTGGCTGACCACCCTGATATCCACCTTGATAGGGCCAGTCGCAATGATTCTGATAACCTTGATCTTTGGACCCTGTATACTGAATAGGCTCGTGGCTTTTGTCAAGAGCCGGCTGGAGAAGGTCGACATCATGCTGATAGAACGCCAACAACTGCTTTAAGAATGTTTTTCTTCAGAATTTCCTGTAGCTATCTCTAGAGATACCTCATTACTTTCAACTACCTCTTGTCTAACGTGCACTATGTTTTCTATTCAGGTTTGTAACACATTTTTTAAGATTGTTAACATATCCCTTTTTAAAACTGTTACATTTTAACCAATTTTAACTGTGCATAGGGAGGGGGGAAATGTGGGTAGTTAGGGTCCGGCGGCCGGAAGATTTCGCGCTGTACGGAAAGATAAGGCCCCTCTCCTAATAGCCAATAGCACTTAGTTCACGATGTAAGCAGACGGAAGTGACACCACAGACCTAACTCATATAAACACCGCGGTAAACACTAATAAACGCCATTTGCCATCCACCACATTGGTGTCTGTGAGCTGATGGACCGAGCGGCCTGGGGTTGGCCGCCGTGCCGTTCTTGAACCAGGTCGTCACGCCTTTCCCCGAAAGGCAACAAGCCCCCAACTCCAGGCTAAGGAAAGTGAAACAGACAGAGCAACTGGATCACAGAGGGAAACTGAGGCAGGGTCACAGAGGCAGCACCTTGCTGCAGGAGAGTCCTGTTCTTGTGGAGCATCTTCTGCTTTGTGTTTTTAGGTTGCATGGAGCATGAGATCACTAGTTCTGGTGCAACTTGGTAGTGGCTGTTAGAGCTGTGCATCTCTTGAATCCCTAATAAAAGGCCAGGGGAGTTAACATGAATGCTGGTGACCTCCCCGGCTGGTGGATTTCTGTGAGGAGCTCTTATGTTGAGCCTTGTAGCAAAATAGCTACAGCTCAAAGGCTTCGTTACCTACAGGCTGATTGGGCCCTGAAGCACAGAGTTCCATGTCCTGTGTACATTATATGGACAAAGTCGTTTAATTACCCAGAGAATTGATAAAATTATTATATGGTGGTGCTTGAGGACTTGGTTTTGAGGTACAGGGCAGGGCTCTGATGTGCTCATTTATGTTTTCCTCCTGTTTGATGTAATTTGAGACCCATTCCTATATGAGTTTTTAATACATTTAAACTGTCCCCCCTAAGAGCTTCCCACAATGCTGATTTTTTTTAACTGAGGTGCCATGTAGTATGGAATGAATTTCTTTCAGGTCATTTCATGTGCCCCACGTTGGTGATGCCCCTTTGACTTGCCCATGGGACCAGGTGTTTGCAGCCTGCCTCCCCTGCAGGGAGCTGTGACTGGCACCCACCTGGCTGGCCACTGAGGCCAGTGCATGAGTGTGTCACAGATAAAAAGCAGGTTAATCCTGGACTAGTTTAGGACAACTATGTGGAACATAAGGCATTTGATTGAAAAATGTTCAATTGGAAGTGCTGCATAGAACTTCCTTGGTGAAATACACCCACATTTCTGTTCCCTCCTTCCTACTGAATGAGATGGAAAGCAGTCGTTGTTTTGGTCCTGCTGCAGACCAAAAGGATCTGTGCAGTGTTTCTCATTTTTCATTGCTACTGTTTTCACCAGCAGTGTCCAGTGGGAATCTGCCCGTGATGGGGGGTGTGTTGATGGGGCTTAGTGGGGCAGTGTTCCCTCTGAACAGTGAGCAGCTCAGTCACCATCACTTTGCTGCCAGTTGTCACATCCATGGTAACATCTCTTTGGTCCACCAAGGCTGCACCTGAGTGGAGGTTGTCAAAACTGTGCAGTCCCATTTCCCTAGATATAATGTTTATTTTGCAAATGTAAAAATGTTCTGCAAGCTTTATTGGGAGATCTGGTACTGAAATACGTGGTGTTAGATGCAGGAGATCATGTCAAAAACTGTTTAAGGAAGCCTTTGCATTTATAGGATGACAGCAGAAGCTCTCTGGTTTGAGGACTCTTACAAAAGTGTGGGGTTTTTTTCTGTTTTTTTCCCCTTGCCTTGTACATGTTCAATAAATGTTTTTTAACTTTTCTAGATTCTTGGCATCTGTTTTGCAAACACCTCCTGCTGCCTCTTGGTCCTGTGGTGAATCACTTTTGATTTTGTAACTTCCAATGGCTTTAATTTTAAACAATAATTTCTACCCTTTGTCACTTTTCTTGCTCTCCCTGTCCCTAATCTGTCTTTACAAACAAGTTGAAACCTCACATTTTTTGATTGATTGATTTTTCTTACACCCAAGTCAAACCTTTCTTAAGAAATCTTGGCCATGCCTGGGACACACTACTTGTTTTTCATAAAGATTTTCAGTTGCTTTATTGGAGCTCCAAACATGTTGTAAAATAATAAAGACAAGTTATTGAAGTGCTGGTTTACCTTACATTTGTGATGTCTGCAGTGATCTGAAGCACAGCAGGCATTTGTATTCTGGTAGTTTTCTTCTTACTAATGCTGAAGTGCCTCTGCCTGTTGTTTCATAAAATCTTAGAATCACAGAATGGTGAAGGTTGGAAGGGACCTTGAAGACCATCAGGTTCCAACCCCCCTGCTGTGATCAGGGACACCCCAAACTGGACCAGGCTGCACAAGCCTCATCCAACCTGGCCTTGAACATCTCCAGGGATGGGGCAGCCACAAACTCCCCAGGCAACCTGTTCCAGCACCTGCCCTCATGATGAAGAATTTCTTCCTGATGTCCAGTCTAACTCTCCTCTCTCAGTTTAAAACCATCACGCCTTGTCCTGTAACTACCCTCTCTGGTGAAAAGCCCCTCCCCAGCTTTCCTGGAGCCCCTTCAGGCACTGGAAGGTGCTCCAAGGTCTCCTTGGAGCCTTCTCCAGGCTGAACACCCCCAGCTCAGCCTGTCTCCAGAGCAGAGCTGCTCCAGCCCTTGGAGCATTTTCATGGCCCTCTCTGGACCCTCTCCAGCAGCTCCATGTCTCTCCTGTGCTGAGGGCTCCAGAGCTGGACACAGCTCTCCATGTGTGGTCTCACCAGAGCAGAGGGGCAAAATCCCCTCCCTGGCCCTGCTGGCCATGCTATTGGTGCAGCCCAGGACACAATTGCTCCTCTGGGCTCCAGTGCTCACTGGTGGCTCATGTTGAGCTTCTCATCTCCTCCCACCCCCAAATCCTCCTCCGGGCTGCTCTCCAGCCATTCTCCCCCCAGCCTGGATCTGTTCCTGGGGTTGTGCCAACCCAGGTGCAGGACCCTGCAGTTGGCTTTGCTGAAATGCATGAGGTTGGCATTGGCCCATCTCTCCATCCTGTCCAGGTCCCTCTGGATGGATCCCTTCCCTGTAGGGTGTCACCTCAGCACAGAGCTTGGTGTCAGCATCTGCACTGAAGGTGCATCAGTCCTGTCCAGATCACTTGGCACAGATGTGTGGTCACCTGTTAGTCTGGAGGCTGTTGAACCACAGGTCCTCCTTAGAAGAGCTCTGCAGTCATTACAGCCCTGTGAACAGAACTTATCCCACCATTTCCTTAGCTTCCAGAACTGCCTGTGCTAAGGACTTGGGACAGATTCCTGAAGAATTTTTCAACATCATTTTTTTTCTCTGGAAAAGATAAACAAAGCCCCATTTTAAATTTGGATGTTCAGTTTCAACAACACCTTGCTTAACTGACTACTGATTTTTTCTTCCTGTTTTCCCTTAGGTGTTGTGTGGAAATATAGGAGCCAGTTTTGTTTTTAATCTGGGATATTTTGGATGGAAGAGGAGCAAATACAGATAAAATCTGTCTAATAAAAGTACTAGCTAGTCAATGGGGAACCTAATGCAAAGATGTTTGAGTGCAAGGACAGTTCATGTCCTGGGTGTGCCAGTATCTGGGTTGAGGATCTGATGAAGAGATGGAAGCTGTTTCTGCCTGGAATCTGCCAGGGCTTTGAGTTGTGTGCCATGCTGATGTGGTTGTTTTGCCTCTGGATTCAAAAGAAGCCCATGGAGCAAGTGGATCAGGATGTAGGCATCAGCACAGTCTGTCGTGTGTTTTTTCTTGCCTGTGCTTCTACCTTGGCAAGCCCAAGGTTAAGTTTGGTTACTAAGTCCAAGTCTAACCCCTGCTTCATCTGTCTTGGGCTTAAGGTGGGAGATGGTTAATTTGCTGTGATACGGAAAAAAAGCCATGGTCTGTTCTTTGTGCAGTTTGATGTTCTCTTTGTTCTTCCTGTCCTTTACATACAGACTTTAGGTTCTTGAGCACTGCAGTGCTTGGAGCTAATGAGAGGCTTTGGAAGGGACCTTTAAAGGTCACTAGTCCAACCCTCTGCCATGAGGCAGGGATATCTGCAACCAGATCAGGTTGCTCAGAGCCCCATCCAACCTGGCCTGGAGTGTTTCCAGGGATGGGGCATCTCCCTCCTCTCTGGGGCAGTGTCTCACCACCCTTACAGTAAAAATACGTATTCCCTGTGTCTAGTCTGAATCTCCCTTCTTTCAGTTTAAACCATCATCCCCTTGTCCTGTCACTACAGGCCCTGCTAAAAAGTTGTCCCCCTCTTCCTTACAGCCCCCCCTTTCATTGCTGAAAGGCTGTGATAAGGTCTCCCTGGAGCCTTCTCCTCTCCTGCGTGAGCACCCCCAACTCTCAGCCTGTCTCCAGAGCAGAAGCTGCTCCAGTTCTTGCATCACTTTTCTGGTCTCCTCTGGACCAACCCCACAGCTCCATGTCCTTGTTGTGCTGAGGACCACAGAGCTCCCAGTAAAGGCCAGGGGTATCAAACTACCCTTCATACCTGTAATAACCTTCCATACCTTTTAATACTTCACAACTTTGTATTTTTTTTTGCCTGGAGTGTGACTATTCCAGAGATGGGAAGTCTTCATGGAACAAAGACGTTCTTTCACCATGTCTCATTCTGCTGCTTTTGTGTAATTGTGCTGTTGATCACAGCAGATGTCAACATTTTCAAAGTTACTGCACAAGAGACTGCCTCAAACTTTTAATAGTCCCTCTTGTGCTGTGGTTACGTGTCTCAAAAAACAGGCTGAGTGAGGAAGTGAAGTGTTCCAGGCTATGATTAATTGGCACTGAAACCCTTGAGCCTTGTCTCTGTGGAGAGAAGCCTGCGGGGAATTGGTATCAGGGGGACCAACTGGGAACAAGAAAACTCTCAAACTTCAGCCTTCTATTTAAAGCATCTTATTTAAAGTGCACTAATTGGCCCCAGGAGCAGATGATGCCCAAGCCTGGGCACGGCCTGGGTGAGGAGCCCTGGGGGGCTGCAGGGGGATGGAACTGGCCACGGGAGGAACAGGGATGGGGTAGCAGGTGCCATCACTGTCCAGGAAGTACTAGACAGCAGTGACCAGGCAGAAGTGCTGCTCATTGGTGACACGGAAGGATTTCTGTGTCTCTTGAGAGCAAGTTGGCCAGGAAGGAGCAGTGACCCTGGGGCTGGTGCCAGTCCCTTTCCCAGACTCTGTGCAGAGCTGGACCTGCCCCAGGCCCCCGGTGCAGGGTAACACCTCAGTCTGCACTGCATGAGCCTGGGGGCTGAGTTTGTGCATGCTCAGCCCACGATGAACTCAAGTGAATTGGGTCAGTGTTGGTCAGATCTACAGATCAACTCCCACTGCCTTTTTCACAAAATCACAGAAATTTTGGAGTTGGAAGGGACCTTAAAGTTCAAGTTCCAACTCCCCTGCAAGACCAGGGACATGTTCCACTAGAACAGGCTGCTCAGAGCCCCATCCAACCTGTCCTTGAACACCTCCAGGGATGGAGCCCCCACAACATCTCTGAGCAGCCCATTCCAGTGCTTCACCACCCTTACACTAAAGATTTTACGCCTGATTACCTAGAATATCGACACGAGGAATCAATTAAACTGAATAAAATCTTGAGACAATCCAATTTTCTTCAGTAAAAAAAAAAAAATTTTTTTTTTTTAATAAATAATCAAGTGTTAGGAGGAAAAAAGTCAGACAGAAATTCATTGCCCCTTCTGCCCTGTCTTGGGTGGGACAAACTGGAAATGCCAGATTTTGCTTATTCTTGTTTTTTGTCTGTTCTGGATAAGAGGCAACTCTGGCAACTGCAACAAAACAAAACCCCCCCAAACAAACAAACAAACAAATCCAAACAAAAAACCCCAAAGTAAACTTTGAGGAAATCAATGGTAAAAAAACAAACAAAAAACACCCTAAAATATTGTTCTTAAAAAACCTGATGAGAATTTCATTCCAAAAATCAGACTTGTGCTGGTAGAAAGGAGGCCCTGATGAAGCCCTGTGCAGAGCAGGAGCCATGAGTTCAGCTTGCTCAGAGCTGTCTCCAGGAGAGTGCTGAATCACTGAGGACAAAGAGTCCACAGCCCCTCAGGACTTTGATCCAGTGAGGATGTCTCCTGTTGTTTCTTCTCATCCTGGTGGGCAGCAAGAGTGAGCCAGGTGCCCCGGAAGCAAAGGTGGCCAACAGCACCCTGGGCTGTGTGAGCAGACCCAGAGAGTGGAATGAGGGTTATGGCCTCTGCTCAGTACTTCTGAGCTCACATCCATGTGCTGCCTCCAGTGCTACTTTCCCTAAAACAACACAGCAGTGAACTCAGAAGAGTTCCATGGAGAGCCACCAAGATGGTCAGGGCTGGAGCACCTGCACTGTGAGCAGAGGCCAGGCTTGGTCAGCCTGCAGCAGGAATGGCTTTGGGGGCATCCAACAGCAGCTGTCCAAATGAGCACTGACAGGCTCAAGCCACGACCATTTCCCTTGCTCAAGTGCTTCGTGGTCCTCTCAGTTAGGGACTTTTGCCTAATATCCAATCTGAACTTCCCCTGACGCAGCTTTAAGTAATTCCCTCTCATTTTAGCATCAGATACCAGAGGTAAACCAGCAGCTCCCTCTCCACTTCCCCTCCTGAGGAAGCTGTAGACAGCAATAAGGTCTCCTCCAAGCTGAACTGCAGAATCACAGGATGGTTGGGGTTGGAAGGGACCTCTGGAGATCATGTAATCCAACCCTCTGCCAGAGCAGGATCTGCTAGAGCAGATCCCGCAGGAACATGTCCAGGAAGATTTGGGATGTGTCCAGGGATGGAGACTCCTCAACCTCCCCGGGCAGCCTGTCTCAGTGCTCAGTTAAACCTAAGCATCCTCACCTGCTCCTCACAAGTCATGGCCTCATGTCCTTTCACCATCTTTGCTGCCTTCCTGTGGACACATTCTAATATTCCTACGTCCTCACATTGTGGAGCCCAGAGCTGCACATGGTACTTGGGGCTCAGTTAAGTACCATGGGACAATCACTTCTTTCAGCCAGAGTGGCACCCCAGGACATGGTTGGCTCTTTTGGCCACCAAGACACATTGTTGACTCATGTCAAGCCAATTCAAACCCCAGAGGTTTCAGAGTTGGAAGTTCAAGAGGTTCCTTCCACTTGGATGTAAGGAACAACCATCACTCTGAGGCTCATTCCATAGTGAAGCACAGTCTCAGAGGTGGGATCTCAGGCCTTAGAGGTTTCCCAGACCTGACAGGGTACAGCCCAGAGCAGCTCTGTCTAACCATGGAGCTGACTGTGCTTTGGGTAGGGGTTGGATCCAGCAAGCAGACTCTTGCCCCCTGAACACCATTCATTGCTTTTTTCTTGTCTCTGTGTCCAAAGGAACACGTGGGGCAGGGGGGGGCAGCATCACTCTTGTGAGCTGTGGCATCAGCAGTGGTGGGCTCTGCTGCAGAAGGCAGCCTTCACCTGGAAGAATTCGCCTCTCAAACAAGGAGGGAAACCCACAGGGCCCGTCCTGCTGGTCCTTGTCTCCTGCCTCCGCGTCCTGGGGCTGCCCGTGGAGCTGAACACGGGGCAGGGTTTGAGCTGTGAGGTTTGGCCTCCTCAAAGGGGCTGTCCCACCATCCACCTCCCACACCCGCTTCGGTGCTGGGTCTGAGCTCTGCGGGGCTCTTCCCGGCTGCCCTGCAGGCTCCTGCTGTTTCCTACCGAGCACAGCAGCCAGCGCTTCCCGAAGGCCACCCGTTATTCTCAGAGCTCTGGTCACACTGCAGGGTGTCAGCACGGAGCTGGCATCGCTTAAGGCCCCTCGGGAAACGCTGGCTTTGCTTCACAGCCGTAACAAAGCCCAGCGGCGCCGGGAGCGGCTGCGGAGGCCGAGGCTCGGCCGGCGGCCGCTCGGTCCGGCTCACGCCGCCCCGGCTGCGGCCTCGTGCCGGGCTCTGCACGTGGGTCCCAGCCCAAATCCCTGCACGGGTGTTGGAGCAGTCCCACCCCTGGCCTGACCTGCGGGCAGGTGCACCAGAGCCAGCGGCGTCCAGCGTGGCGGCAGGAGGCAGGAGCTGCCAGGCAGCGCGGGGAAGGAGGCACGTCTGCAGCCCCGGCAGCCTTGCCGCAGAGGGACGGAGCGGGTGGAAGGGGCCAAAACACACTCATCCGCAGCTCAGCTGCCAGGAGATACCCAGCAAAATCCAGTTTGTTCCCAAAGGAACCTACTGGAGAGTAATAAAACGGGCCTATGAGGTACACAGCTTGTTGGGAGCTGTTGCCCAGCTCTTCTGAGCGCACAACACACCCTGATTTTATTCTTCAGGGAAAAAAATGTTTCTGTAGCCCATGTATTGGGCTAGCCTGCTGCTCCTGCCCCAACAGGTTGCAAGTCTCTCAGTCAGCTCTACTTGCTATACACCCTTCTTGATTGCAAAAAATAATGAAAACACCCCTAGTTGGGAGGGTCTGCCACAGTGAGGCCCGTTCTGAAGGGCCCCTGGGAAGGAGTTTCAGGAAATAAAGGGTGAACTGCACAAGGAAAAATATTGGGAAAGTTATTTCAGAGAAAAACCCAAACAAAGCAAAACAAACCAAACAAAATCAGAAAAAACAAAACCAACCAACCAAAAACCTCCAGAAAATTCACATTAAAAATCAACAATTTCTAACCTGAATCACAATGTATCTTTCCCATGACTGACAGACACAGACTGATTTTTCTCAGGATCAAGCACTGAGCAGGGATCCTGCACTACATGGAGGTCCAAGGGCAGGATGGTCCAGAACTACCCCCTGAGCCACGTGAAGTCTGAAGGTGTCACAGTGGGACCCTCTGCAGCTCAGCTGCCCGCAGCCCCTGCAGCCTCCCTCGTGCTGTGCTGCTCAGCCTGTCCCTGCTTTATTCCTGTTGTGATGGCGCCTGCAGACCACAGAGGAACAGCCACCAGCTCCTGCAGTGGCACTCGGATCATCTAGCCTGGAATATACTGGTTCAAGGGAGGGCTTCACTGGATTGTTACTGAACTCTAAGCATTTCACTTGTGCCCTGGGACAGGATAAGGGGCAATGGATTCAAACTCAAGCACAGGAAGTTCCACCTCAACATGAGGAACTTCTTTCCTGTGAGGGTGACAGAGCCCTGGGACAGGCTGCCCAGAGAGGCTGTGGAGTCTCCTTCTCTGGAGACTTTCAGGACCCCCCTGGATGCCTTTCTGAGTGATCTGCCCTAGTTTTGGTCCTGCTCTGGCAGGGGGGTTGGACTCAATGATCTTTGGAGGTCACTTCTAACCCCCAACATCCTGTGATTCTGTGATTAAACATTAATAATTTCCTCTTGTCCTGCTTCCCACCTGCTCAGCCTTTTCCCCACATCTGTGCTGAAGGAGGGATAGACTCGAGCCCCTTTCACTGTGCAAGGAACAGAGCCTCCAGCAGACACAGGGGACACGTGCTGCCATGGAATGACCAGGATGTGATTCAGTCAGGTCAGAATAAGAGCAGTTTATTACCAGAGTTGGGATGGACAGACGCTGCTGACAGGGGCAGTACAGAGTTTATTTCAGTTATGCAACTCACTTTTCACCAAATGGTGTCAGATAAGCAGGACATTGCAAGTAACAATGGCACTGGTCAGATGAGGAGGCTTTAGCCAACACACTGGTTAACAAATAATACACTAATTTGTTAATTAAACAGGTGAGACCATTATCTGCAAATATTTCTTAACTCGGCAGTCCTGCAAAGGCCTGTGAGGCATCAACTATTTCACTGCTGCTCTGGGGAGGCCTGATTCCAGCACAGGGACTCAAACCACCCAACAGCAGAGAGAACAGGCTGAACCAAGCCCCGGATGGGGGAACCTACCTTCAGCACTGACTGCACAGCATGCTGCAGGTTTGCTCCGTGGTATTTCTTGCATGTAGACACGCCAGGTCAAGCCAGATGAAGCTAATAACACGTAAAAGGCTGAAGCAGAGAGTGGCAAAAGTTTGGAAAGAAGCAGCTTGGACAATGCTGGTTTCACTGCAGAAGCCTGACATAGTTTGCTGGAAAGAGGCCCACTTTGCCCCGGCACTGCCCCCGCCACCAGCCTTCATCAACCATCTCAATGTGTGTGATTGTATCGTCAGGATCAAAGGAAATCTCATCATCTCCTTCTGCAAAAATTGTTCAGAAAAGATTGTCACAATGCAAATATGAGAGCTGGTTTTACATCCCTCCTCTTACCCCTTCCCAGGAAAAGAATACAGGACAACCATTCTGATAACCCCCAGCGTTCATCTCATCCACTCCCCATCAAACAGCACAAATAAAGCAGAGAAGGAGCAGGACTTCACAGATGAAAGATGAAGCTTCTGTGTTCACAAATCAGGTCTCATTCTGCTTTCCAAGAGGAAGAAATTTACACCACCAAGTCAAAATGATGGTGTCCCACCTCCCTGTTGCACTGCCCTGACCAGTTCCCAGTACCTCTACCCACAGCCTGGATGGCAGACCCACCTCCTTGGTAATCATAGAGAGCCACTGCACAGGTCCCATGGTTCTCCACCGCATAAACATTGTCTGTTTCCCCTGCAGAAGACAAGATGAGAAAGAGGCTTCAAGCAGCTACATGGATCTGGCCAGTGCTGCCCTCCACCCAGTTGTGAATGACACATCGTGAATGACATCCCAACCCTGCCAACATGGAGAGGTGTAAAAAGGCACAGCCTCCCTCCCCTTCTGCAAGGAGAGAGGCCAGGTCCTGACACTTCATGTTCCTCTCCCAAAAAAAAGGCTGGACATAACTCCAGCCTTTCCACTTACCACCTCCTGCATCAGCAAAGCTGTGACAGAAACACCAACAGCAGCCCATGCAATTTTCTCATGTGCTTGGGGGAAGACTACCCTGCCCTCCTCACACCCAGGAGACACCACCAGATCAGGTCTCCTGAGCATCAGCTGTTTGAGTGAGTCAATGCAGAGTGTACCCCCCAGGCCTCAGCAGAGCACTGGCAGTTCCTTGCCAGGAAACAGTGCACAGAGAACATCAGCCCAGGTCCAGCTTCTTCAGAGCCCATAGCAGCCCACTGGTCCTCCTGCCTGAGTCCTGCTCCAGCAGAGATTCTTGCTGCTTGGTCCAGCATCCCATACAGCTGATCTTGCACCTTGCAGCTGGGCAAGGGAGTAGGAGACAACCAAATCTCCATCATTATGGGCTGCTACCCTGACCACAGTACACTTCAGGATACAAATTCCCTCCACAGTCTGCCCCATGCCCCATGCATCCAGTCAGGTGAGCAGACAGACACAAGCTCTCCAAGACACAGGTTCTTCCATCAATACTCACCCTGGTAGCACTGGCTCTGGTTGGGCTTCTCAGGAAGGATGTTCTCATAGTCGTCACCTCCATCTCCTCCATAGTCATAGATGGCATCTGGCTCTCCCAAGGATGCTGGCAGCTCCTCATACTCAGCACCTCCAGTGACACTGTCACAGTAGTCAGAAGGCTCTGGCAGCTCCTCATAGTCTCCACCAACATCCAGACTTTCACTGTAGATGGGCTGATCCTGGCTGGGGATCTTGCACAGCTCTTCACCCAGATCTGCTGGTCTTGGTGGCAAAGTGGGTGGTGTTTCCTCATTGTCCCTTTTTGCCTCCTGCCACGAGGTGAGAAAGTGACAGGAAAGTCACCTGCAAGGCATCCCTCCCATGCTGCAAGGCAGTTCCCCCATGGCTGCACAGCACCTGGCAGAAGGGAGCCCACTCCACTGCAGGTGCCTTTAGTGTTACCAACACACAAACAACTTCCTCTGCACCAGGGGGAATCAGCTCAGCCCTTAGATCTGTGTCCAGCTGGCATTTGGGATTGCTGTGAAGACCCTCATGGCTCACGTATTTGAGCCTCTCTCCCGTGTTTGGTGCAGCCCATGGACTGACCCACACAGCCTGGCTCATGGTGGGCAACCACAGCCCATCCCCATTCCAGCCTTCCCCCCCCTCACTCCTTCCACAGCCTCACCCACGCTGTGGCTGCACCCCATGTCTTCCTGCAGGGCTGCCACAGAGCAGAGCCCCTCCCAGGCACAGTTCCCCCTGCCTGCTCCCCTTCCTGGCTGTCCCCAGCCAGCCTCAGCACCTCATCTCCTGGTGACACCGGCCCTTCTCTCCCCACGCTCCCCGGCACCCTCGCTGGCACGGCGGTAGGGGCTGCCTCTGTGGGGTCCTTCTCCCTCTGTGGGATTTCCTGCTGGAGACAAATCATCGGGTCCCCTCAATCCCCTTGAATGAGGCCCAGTGCAATGGCCCTTCCCATTCCCAACACAGAATCACAGAATATTAGGGGTTGGAAGGGACCTCCAAAGATCATCGAGTCCAACCCCCCTGACAGAGCAGGACCAAAAAACCCTAGGACAGGTCACTAAAAAAGGCATCCAGACAGGTCTTGAAAGTCTCGAGAAAAAGAACCTCCACCACCTCTCCGGGCAGCCTGTCCCAGGGCTCTGTCACCCTCACAGGAAAATGTTCTTCCTTGTTGAGGTGGAACTTCCTGTGCTCGAGTTTGAATCCATTGCCCCTTGTCCTAACGCAGGGCACAAGTGACAAGAGGCTGTCCCTGCCTTCTTGATGCCCTCGTGTATTTATAGGCATTAATTAAATCCCCCCTCAGTCTTCTCCTCTCTAGACTGGAAAACCCCAGGTCTCTCAGCCTTTCCTCATAAGGCAGGTGTTCAGTCCCTTCATCATCCTTGTAGCCTCCATTGGACTCTCTCCAGTACATCCCTGTCCCTCTTGATCTGGGGAGCCCAGTACTGGACAGAATGCTTCAAGTGAGTTCTTACCAGGGTTCAGTAGAGGGGGAGAACCTCCCTCCATCTGCTGGAGACACTCCTCTTAATACACCCCCAAGATACCACTGGCCTTCTTGGCCATAAGGGCACATTGTTGTCCCATGGAGAACTTGTTGTCAACAGAGCAACTCAGAACATTTTCCTTCAGCTGAGATCTATTCCAACCTGTCCTAGGGACTGGACACTAGCAGGCATGTAACGACTACAGGGTCTGCAGAGAGTGGCCTTATGAGGGAAGGTATCAGGGAGCACTTTATTGGTGAAACCTTAAGTGCACACTGAATGCAGATATAGAACCTGCAGCAGGAAGTCTGGTAGACAGAGGGCTTGGGTGCCACCTCCAGTTTGGAAAACCCTGAGTGCAGCCTGCTGGGATGGTGGCACTGGGGAGCTGTGATCACACCATTTGACAGGCACCAGAGGCAAGGAGAAGCCTCAGCCAAAGCACAGGGGCTCCTGGCTGGGGAGGGCATGTCCCGACCCATGTGCTGAAAGGGAAAATCCTGTGACAGCTGGGAAGTTCGCTGGCAGTCCCTGGCAGGCTTGGGGCAGAGTGGCTGGAGAGCTGCCCAGCAGAAAGGGACCTGGGGGTGCTGGTTGACAGGCAGCTGGACATGACCCAGCAGGGTGCCCAGGTGGCCAAGAGGGCCAATGACATCCTGGCCTGCATCAGGAATAGTGTGACCAGCAGGACCAGGGATGTGATGGTCCCTCTGTACTCAGCACTGGTGAGGCCACACCTCAAATACTGTGTCCAGTTTTGGGCACCTCAACACAAGGACATCAAGGTGCTGGAGTGTGTCCAAAGAAGGGCAACCAAGCTAGTGAACAGCCCTGAGAACAAGTCTTATGAGGAGCAGCTAAATGAACTGGGGCTGTCCTGAAGAAAAGGAGGTTGAGGGGAGACCTCATCACCCTCTGCAACTACCTGGAAGGACACTGTGAAGAGGTGGGTGCTGGTCTCTTCTCACCAGTAACTGGTGATAAAACAAGAGGCAATGGCCTCAAGCTGCACCAGGAGAGGTTTGGACCAGACATTAGGAAGAGCTTTTCACTGAAAGGGTTGTCAGGCATTAGAACGTGCTGCTCAGGGAGGTGGTTGAGTCACCATCCCTGGTGTGTTTAAAAGTTGCCCAGATGTGGTGCCTGGGGACACAGCTCAGTGCTGAACTCGGGAGAGTAGGGCTAATGGTTGGACTCGGTGATCTTGAAGGTCTTTTCCAGCCTAAGTGATTCTGTGATTCTGTGAAGCAGTTTAGCCAAGAGGTTACAGTGAAGAGATCAGGCAGAGGGACATGGAGCTGCATGGCCCTGAGGACAGGCCTGCTTCACAAGCTCATGGGACATGGCAGGGTGGCCGTGGCTCACCTTGCGCCGGGCTGCCTGGCGCTCCCGAGCCTGCTGCCTCGCCCGCTGCTCCTCCTCCTGCCTCCTGCTCTCCTCCTCTGCTGACTTGGCCATCTGCTCAAACCGTGACCGCAGGCTGCTGGCGCCACTGGAAGCCCCTGTGGAGAAGGCAGCTGATCAAGCCAGCCCAGTGGCTCCCTTCCACCATCCCAGGCACCCAGGAGAAACCCAGAACTCCCCCTCTCGCAGAGAATCTTGCAGCTCAGCCACCTTCTCCTGCCCCTCAGCACAGGTTAAACCCACACCCCACCACAGGACACACTGGCCAGTGTGCTGCCACAGAGGGACCAGGAGGCCCACAGCTGCCCACCAAGCCCAGGGCTGGTACTCAGTTGTCTCACCTGCCTCCAGTGGTCTTGTTTTCTCATACGAGGAGGTGGGAGCTGCCATCTCATTAAAGCCAGCAGCACTCTGCAAGAGGAAGGGAAGAAGTGTCCAGCTTGCCAGGCAAGGCCAGTGCTGAGGTCCCCCACTGGCTTTGCCTACTGGTGACTGCAAGCTTTGCTCCAGATGTCTCAGTCCTCATCTGTACAATGGCCACTGTTGTCACAGTGCAGGCTGCAGCCCTGCTCTCCTGATGCCTCCCTGCACTGTGGCAGTGCCTGCTGCCCTCCTGCCAAAGCCAGGGGCTCTCCTGTGGAGAGGTGGCCCTCCGAGGGCTGAAGGGTCACAGGGAGCCAAGGGAGGAGGCTGCACAGTGACAAGGAGATTGCTGCATGGAACAGCAGGGCTGGGCACTAGAGGCAGAACTGCTCACTGGTGACACAGCAGGGACCTGAGCAGATGCCTGAGGTCTGATTCTTCCTGAGGTCCAGGGAACTGGTCCATCCGTCCCCTGCACTCCCAGTAGTATGAGGCATGGAAGCTCTTCCCTATGGGATGGCAGGCTGGAGCTGCCTAACCCTCAAAGCCTTTGTCCCTTGCAGGTCGCTGCCTGCAGCATGGGCTGGAAAACATCAAAGCAGACGCGTGTGTGAACAAGATGGTGCTGGCTCTGTGAGGCGTGGGGAGATGGCTGCGCTGGTGACAGCATCCGTGGGGTGTTGGCAGCAAAAATAAAGTGAAATAGAGGGGGTTTATCTACGTTCACGAGAAAAACTATTTCACACAGAAAGGACTAATGCAGCCACATGCGGGGTCCTACCTGCAGGAGTCAGCACCGCGCTGGGTGGCCGAGCCCAGAGGGCAGCTCTGCTCGCCTGGGAAACAACCCACCTGAATTAAGACTGCCTGGTGATACATTATGCTCTACTCTGGAGCTATGAATTCAGCACTATTCCAGTGCCTGAAAACCAGCAACCAAGACCTTAAGTACCTGCCCAAGTATCCTTACTTTTACCATCTTTGATTATGCTTCAATATTCTCAAAATGCACAAATTCATGTTCCACTTTGAGCAGATCAGAATTACTTATCCCCACTCTGCATCCTGCTCCTCAAATGACCCACAGACCTGACTTACACGTGTGCTCACCTGATTTTGCATGGTTTTGTCTCCACATATGTGCTGCCCTGCCCTTTGACCATGCACCTCCATTCACTGTTGCTATATTCCCAGGCCATATTAAACTCTTCCATGGGCTGGATGCCATTCCCACTCTGCCCCTGGCCCAGCCCACCCATGCAGCATGGAAAGGAACATACTTGGTTGTTACAGGTATGTGTTTATGGCCTTCTTTGGCTCAGGGCCTGTCGCAAGCTGGTACCTGCAGAAAGGATCCCACCTGCTTCCCCCAGCACCTGAGCACAGTGCTGCTGGTACTGACCCAGACACAGCACCGTGCCCCTGGTACTGCGCCCAACGACAGAAAAAGTCTGGTTCAGGGGAGGTGCCCTCACTTCCTCCTCCAAATGCCCCAAGGGCCCCCAACCATGCAGGATTGTCAGGATTTTAGGTTATCTCCATCCATGCAGATCATCATCCACTGGCAAGACTCCCTTCCCTGAACAAGACCGCAGGGCAGCCTGCCCAGCACAGTGTGACTGCACTCGGACTGTCGATGAGCCTTTGCCTGATTTCAGCCCAGGCAGAAAACCTGCATGAGCAAACTGGATGACCTCTTCTCATGCAAGGTTGATGCCTGCCACTCCCACCCCTGCTGGGTTTTGTGAAGGTCTGCAGGCAGCTGACTAGTGCCTGGCCTCAGATTTTGCTAACTGGACAGACCATATGAAACTCCTGGACAGGACAGAAAAACCTGCAGAAAGTAACATATGACAGAGAGGCTGGTGAGTTACAGGCAGTGCCACCAGGAATGGCCAGGCTCCACCAGGAGTTAAAGGGGGGTGCTATGGGGCCAGTCACTCATATACGAAGCCATAGTAGCCGGTGAGTAGTGTATGAGGAGAAGGAGCCAGATCCCTGAGAGGCCACAGACCTACATCACATACTGGAGAGACTGGGGAGGTCTGCAAGTTGGCTACTTGAGGGACCAAAGATTCAAGGCAGCTTCTGGGAAGCCTTATTTATGTGAGTGTGCTGGCTGCCCACAAACCTCATGCCTTGGGTAAGAAGAGCAGACACAGCAATGCCAGCCTCTCACTGGAGGCAGTCTGAGGCAAGGACCTCTCTGTATGCATGCTGCTCTCCTCACAATCATTTCCTATCAGTCAGTGCTGGGGACATCACACCTGATGGGCTTTCAGTCTGACCAGCACCTCTCCTGTGTAAGAGACAGTTCCTGCATGGGGCAAGAGCCTGTGGCCTCTCAGACTTCTCAAAAGGCTGCACTCCCACAACAGTTCATCTCCAAGAGCTATCACAGCCCACTCTGACTGAGCTGGTACACACAGGGGCTGCAGGGGTGATGGCCAGCAGCCAGGCAGAGCACTCCCAGTGCCTCCACTGGTTCTAGATGTCCAGGAGGGCACAGCATGATGCCCTGAGAAAGTTCTTCACTGGCTCTGCTATTAAATCCTGCCCCAAGAGAAAGCAGGCTCAGTCTGAGAGTGGAATGAGCTGAGAAGGAAAAAAACCCACATTTTCTTCCTTGCATTATAGTCTCCCCAGGCTGCAATTCCTCTGCACTCTCTGGTGCACCCCAGCCTTGCAGTAGCTGTGCGCTGAGCACTGGGACTTCATCTCCAGCTGGGACATCTCTTCCCTTGCAGCAGTGCCAAGGGCAGTGATAGGCAGGAAGCAATTCCAGGCTGCAGGATGCAGTCTTACCTTATCCACTCTGTCCTTCTGGACCCCGTAACGGCCTCCAAACCCCCTGGCATAATCTGTATGGAAAATACGAGGCTATTTTAGAATATTTGCTATTCTGTGTGCACCTCCCACTTCAGTATGCTGTGACCAGTGAAATGAGTTAGCTTTGTCTACACCTTACCACATGTGGAACTAGAGATAATACATGTAAAATTATCTGGACAGCAGCTTTTAGGACTAATCCTTCATTCCTCTCAGCAAGTGCCCGTGTTCACTGCTGTGTGCTGGCAAATCTGCTTCCCAAGCACTGGGGTGAGGAGCCAGTCGTGCTATTTCAGTGCCAGGTGGCCTTGCTCACTGCAGTTAAACATACACCAATCAAGCCATTCCTGGGACCTCCTTTGCCTCATTTCCATGTGCTCACCTTCTGAATGCTTTTATAACCAGGAATGTACCTCACAGAGGAAGCACAGTGTAGTCTGGGAAGCCTGATTCAGGGACTTGCATTTCATGACCCCCACTGAGCCAAGCATGTATGTACTCTGGCAAAGTTTACCCCGGTCCTTTGGGGGTTCACAATGCCCCAGCTGCTCCCTAACACGCTGCACACATTCAGGTTTCAGCAGCTGGATCTCTGTTCAGGATGAACCACTAGCTCCAGGTCTGTGTGTGCTCCAAGGAAATCGTGCACCTCTGGCAACACTGCCCTACCTGTTTGGGATGCATGGGGTTGCACTTCCTCCTGATGGTCCCAGCCAAGGGCACTCTTGTCCTGGCGATCCCTCTGGACCCCAAACTTCCCACCAAAGCCCACGGAGTAGTCTTCAGTCACAGGGATCCAGATCATAGCATGGAGAACAGATGAGGGAGGGAAAGAGAAAGGTGGCAGCACTGTGAGCTCAGGTTGTTCTCATAGGGGCAAGAGCTTTCCCTACCCAGAACTTAGAGACTAAGACATGGAGCAAGACCTGCTTTCCCCACTGGTGACCACACAAACAGCCCTCCTTCCTCCCTGGGACATGTCACCTGCTATTAGCACCTGCCTGGGTTTCCCCTGCACCCTTCCTTTGGTGACATACTGCTCAAGAGAACCCTGTGCCCCTACAAATCTGCTGCTTCTCTTCATTAGCCTGAACTTCTTCCAGCAATCATGCTGGAAAAAGCTGTGGGCACTCAGCTCCTCCCCACAGTTTCTCCACCACTCATGCAGCAGGTTGCAACAACCAAGCCCAGTGCCCCACATCCCCGGAGGACACAGTCCCAAACTCCAGCCCCCACACTCCCTGCCACGACGGGCTCCCCCAGCTCACCCTTCTGAGAGTCGTGCTTCTCTGCCTGGCTCTTGTAGTCAAATCCCACTGCTGCTTTGTCCACCTTGTCCCTCTCCACACCATAACGGCCACCAAAGCCCTTGGAGTAATCTGGGGGGGAGCATGGAATGCAGCTGGTGAGGGGAGGGGGTAAAGATGGGGAGCAGCACTAGGGAGGAGGCAGAGCAGCAGGGATGATGGAAAACACTAGATAAAGCAAGGGGCTTGGAGGGGACAGAGTGCAAGTCAGGGAGCACCATGAGGGCCATGGAGGATGAGGATCCATGGAATGGGTGCACAGGGCAAGCGTGGGTCATGGCACATGTGAGTCTGAGGGCAGCAGGAGACACAGCCAGAGAGCAGGAAAGAAAAGCCATGGGCAGCTGGGGAGGCAGTGGGAGCTCAGCTGCCAAGGACGCAAAGCCAAGGCAAGACTTGGGCATCCACCCAAATGCATCTCTCCACATAACAAGGATTTCAACCTGTGGTCTGCCAGGCTCTGAAAAAGTCTGTGAATAAATGTATTGAACCTTTGAAAGTACAGAAGAAATGGCAAACCTCTGCTGTAGGGCTTACATCTGCTCCAATGGTATCTCAGCCACCACGAGGAGTCCACTGGCTCTGGGTGCTGAAACCTCCATTGCTGGCAATGTGCTCCAGCTCTGCCCTCAGACCCTCTGCCATGCTCACCCGTTGTGTGACAGAGGCACAGCACATCTTCCTTACACCTCCCCCTTTTCCCTCTTCTAAACTAGTAATGTAGTCATTACTGCAGCTGTGTTCAGTTACTCTCTAAGCACCAGCTTGTTATTCTGGGCTCATGTCCTTGGAAATTTCAGACTCTCTCCTAGCTGCTGGCTGTACAAGACTTCCCTTTCACAGACCTGGTCTGCTAGCTCTGTTTCCAAAGCCTGCTCTTTGAAGCAGTAAGTCACAGTTCCCTCTCTTTGTTCCCTGCCCCTATTCTTACAGGTCTGCATTTCACAGAAGTTGAGGCTTCTCCAGCAAATTCAGCCTTATCAATCCATGAAGACTGTGACCTAGAGAAACATGAACTAAGTCACTCTGTATTCAGGAACAGCTCTCTGATCCATAGAAGCTCAGTCACTTAAGGGTGAACCTGTAAGTTCTAGAAATTTCTTAAACTTATCTCAATTAAACTATTATTTCCCCATCAGACCATTATGAAATGGACCTTTTAGGACACTACAGCAAATACCAATTTTATGGCTGCAGTTTCCAGTATGGACACATTTTTAGGAAAATACAAACAGATTACCCTATTTCTAACATTTGCATTTTGTCCTGAGTGATTTCTGTGGTTTTACACAGCTTGATGAACTTGTCTACAATCTAGTAGTATACAATCTCTTATATGTTAATGTAGCACAACTCCATGTGATTCATTTAGGATCAACAAAGAATGCCTCAGAAGAGCTTCCTCCTTTTATAGTTTCCTCTGAAACAAATGATTCTGTCTTCTGCCCTTGGTAATGCAGCGTTCCCCACATTTATCTGAAACAGCACAAGACCTTGCCCTCTCATCTTCTCTTGGTTGCAGAATATTTAAGATATCTTTAGTTCCAGTCAATGCTTTTAATGAATATAGCTGCTTGTACGTACATCTCAAAGCTTGGTTGAATCATCTCCAAATTTCTGCAGAAGTCTGGGTGCTGTGTAGCCTTTTGTTTCCATATCCATTGTTGTGCCTTTTATATGACACTTTTCCAGAAACCACTTCTGGTGTCCTACAGTACTTGGGCTCCCCCAGGAGCACTAGCTCATAAGAATTTGGGGGGTGTCTTTGCTCAGCCATGACATGGTTTCCATCAAAGCGAAGTGCAGTGACAAGCAGGACATATAAGGTAAGGGTGGTGACAGGACAGCAGGGAGCTGGGGTGCAAGGGTAACTGGCTTGGAACAGGAATCTGAAACCAGTGTCAGGAGAGAGATAACAGAGGAGACTGTGCCACAGCAGATAGCACAGGATGTGGGGAGCAGAGCAGAAGCTGGGCAGTGTCAAAGAAGCACGTGCCCATGGACTTGCCTTTCTGAGATGAGTGTTTCTCCACCTCACCCTTGTATTCGAAGCCCAGTGCTGACTGGAACAAGAAGGGGAGGAATGTCAGTTACCCTGAGGGCCAAGCTGGGTCTCAGCAACCCTCCTCCAGATGCTGGGCTGACGCCCTGCTCCCTGCTCCCAGGACCCATGTGGGTGCCTGGCCACTCCTTCGTGGCACAGGCCTCCTCAGCCTCTCCCACCACCCCTGTGTCCATGCAGCATGCCCAGGAACAGGCTGTCCCCAGAGCCCATGCACTCCAGGTAAGAGGGCCATGGTCCCAACCCACACCCTGGCAGCAGGCAGGGCAGCTGGGCAGTGGCTGGCACCAGGAGGTGCAGGGGAGGGATGGCATCCTGTTGTCCCCTCCTGTCCTGCCATGGATGGCATCCTCCTGAACCCTTCTGTCCTGCCATGGATGGCATCCTGCTGTCCCCTCCTGTCCTGCCATGCCAGGCAGTGTGCATGGCACAGCTTGAGACTTTGGAGATGCAAAACCCCACAGGCCCCAGGACAAACAGTACTCCCTGGACAGGACAGTTGCAAGCACCAGTAACGCAACACTGTGCTCTTGTTAATCTTCACAAGAGCCCTGCAGTTTGTCACCAGCCATTGTCCTGCACTCAGGGGCAGACCGTGGTGCACAGCATGCCTAGCCCTGCACCCACCAGCACCCTGAAAGCTGCCGCAGTCCTCAGGGCAGGGCAGTGTTTTGGGGGCAGCACAGAGCACCAGCCACAGGTCAGCGTATCAGCCGCCTTGTCCAACACACCTTGTCAGCCCGGTCCCGCTGCACCCCGAACTTCCCCCCAAAGCCCTGGGCTGCGTCCGTCTGCGAGGAGTGCTTCCCAACGTCAGCAACGTACTCGTGTCCCACTGCGCACTGAGAAGAGAGGCAGCATGAACAAGGGCCCGTGGGCAGCTGGCAGGGCGGGCACAGACACGGGCACCACTGAGCTGCTCAGCCCTGCTGCCGAGATGTCTGCAGCCTCCAGGTGACAGGTCGGGCTGGCCCGTGCTGGTGGGGACAATGCCTTCTGCACAGCCCTTGGCCAGGACCAGCTCTGCCCTGAGACCAGTGACGCAGCTTCAAGGGCAGCCATCCCACAGGGCTGGTCCCACCGCCAGCTCGCCATGCAAACCACAGGATGCCAGATACCTGCTGCTCCCAAAGGCCAGTGGAGTGGTGGATGATCACCTGGGGAAACTGAGGAGAAAAGTGCAGGTAGGCCTGTATGACTGAAACCCACAGGCAGCAGGACTGGCACATGCTGTTGTGTCTGAGAGTGAGGGTCAGCAGAGCTGCAAGCAGACCAGGGTCCCCCTGCTTCCTCTGGGAAGTGGTGTGTCCAGGAACTGCACACACGCCTCAGGAGAGGGCCAGAGGCTGAGCCATGCAGCATCCTGCTAACACAGGACGAAGGCTGAGGAGCTGTTCAACAAAAACATCCTCACTCTGCTCTGGCAATCTGAGCATGGGTGCTCCATTTGGGCCTCCTGGAAAATGTGTTTCTCACCCTGCCACCCTGGTACCATGCACACCCACAGCCACAGGAGAGCCACCGAGCTGGGAAAGGGTCCAGAGAACAAGTCATACGAGGAGTGGCTGAGGGAACTGCAGATGTTTAATTGAGAGGAGGCTGAAGGGAGACCTCATGGCCCTCTACAACTACCTGAAAGAAGGTTGTAGGGAGGTGGGAGTTGGTTTCTTCTCCCAAGTAAATAATGACAGGACCAGAGGAAATGGCCTGAAGTTGCACCAGGGGAGTCAGATTGGATATTAGGAAGAATTTCTATACTGAAAGTGTGGTCAGGCCCTGGAACAGCCTGCCCAGGAAGGTGGTTGAGTCACCATCCCTGGAAATGTGCAGATATGGCATTTCAGGGCATACTCTAGTGGCTGAGGTGGTAGGGTTTTATGTGGGTGTTTTCTCGTGGGGTGTGTGTAGTTCTTTGTGTTTGTTTGGGTTTTTTTTGTGTTCACAGTTGGACTCGGTGATCTCAGAGGTCCCTTCCAATCATTACAATTCTGTGATTCTGTGACCAGATCTGATATCACGTCTGAAAAACAGTATTAAATGCTGAAAGGTACAGGAAGACACATGATTATGATTATCAGAAAACATAACACAGATTTGACATGAGAACAAAGAATCTGTACTGGAGAACGTGAGGAGGGGATTATTCTTCATTAGTTCTCCAAGCACACAGAGAGAGAGGCACCTAATTTGTTATGCAGCAGGTTTGCAACAAGCCATAGAAAGTCCTTCTTTGCAGCTAAGGGGAGTGTTGCAAGGAAGCTGCAGACAAACGTACAAATGGGTTCAGAGGCAGGTTATGGGCTAGTTAGAGACGTGTGGATCTGTGCAGCCATCCCAGCTCCCTGTTCCCTCTCTTCAGAGTCAGGCCAGAAAACATGGATGCTCTTTCCTTTAGGAGAAAAACTTTTCCACTGGGGCCCAAGAAAGCCCCCTACAACTGTTACCTTATCCATGCGGTCCCGCTCTGTTCCAAATTTGCCCCCATAGCCATAGGAGGCCTTGGGTCCAGTCTCCAGCTCCTTCTTCTTGATGACCTCATGCTCTTCTGACACTTTGTTCCTCAGCTGATGGATGCTGGTGAGACAGGGCAAGTCCGTGTGGGCTTGTGCAGACCCACACCCCCAGCTGCAGCGTCCCTGTGCCTCCAGCTGGAGCCCAGCCCGGGACGCGGATCCACTGTCGCTGCCCCCCGCGCTGCGCGGCAGCCGCTGCCCCGGGGCAGGTGCCGCTCCCTGGGGCAGGTGCGGCTGCCCTGGGGCAGGTGATGCTGCCCTGAGGCAGGTGCGGCTGCCCTGGGGCAGGTGCCGCTCCCTGGGACGGGCTCAGCGGCTGCAGCCCCAGGCGGGGTTCGCCCTGTCCCGTCCCCGGGCTTTCCCGAGCGCTGCGCTGGCCGCGCCGCCGGGGCCGGGATGGCATGGGATAGCATGGCATGGGATGGCATGGCATGGGATGGGATGGCATGGGATGGCATGGGATGGCATGGGATGGCATGGGATGCCCCGGGAGCCGCCGGGCAGGGCCAGGTCGGGCAGGGCCGGCGCAGACGGCTTGCACCGCGCAGCCGTCCGGGGGCACCTGCCGGCCAAGCCCAGCGGCAGCAGCGGCGGCCTCGGAACCGGCTCTGGGGCAACACCCAGCGTGGCTGCAGCCGCAGCGCCCGGCCCAGCCCGCTGCGGCCAGGGGGGCAGCGCGGCCCCCGCGGCGCTCCCCGCTCCCTTCCCGCCCCGAGGCTGGGCGGGACGGCGGGACAACCCCCCCGGCCGCCCCAGCCCTTATTTGGGTGGTTTCGGCCGCCGCTTCCCCGGGCGGGGGGCGGGGCGGTACCGGTACCGGGTCCCCCCAGGCCCGGCTCCCCAGTTCGGTCGGAACCGGGCCCGCCCTGCCGCCCCCCGAGCCCCACTCACTCGATGTGCGCGGCGCGCCCGGAGCCCTCGATGCTCTTGGCTCCCCAGCGCTGCTCCTTCTCCGAGATGTCGTTCTGCGGAGCGAACCGCGGCCGTCAGCGGGGCCCGCAGACACGGGGCCCTGCCCGCCCCGCAGGGCGGCCGGGGGTCCCGCGGGGCTCCCACCCTCTTCCTCGGGGAGGAGGCAGCAAACAACAACTTCAGGAAGACAGCGGAGGGGTCTGAAGGTCCCTGCTCTGCCCCAGCTTTGTTAGGGCAGTACTTGTTTTGTCCTCTCTTTGGAAGGTCTGAACACGGATTTGATAAACTGAAACATCAAGAAGCTCTTTCCCAAGATAGGTAAAGCTAAAAAATTGTATATATAAAACAGAATAGTAACAATAGTAATAAAGACTGTTCAGGCTTATTTTAAATACTGCACATACAGAAGAAATTAAGTCGTAACAAAAAAACTGACAGCATCAAGTTTTAAAAACACTAATAATTCAGAAGAATTTTTTCCTGGAAGTAACTAGGCAACACTGAACTTGGAAAGAACAGGACTCTTGTGTAACAAGAAGAGTCTGTCCATCAGAAAACAACCTTGGAAAGGAAATCCAGATCTCAACCAAGTTCATAGACCTATAGCTGTGAAGTGTGGCTGGTGTCCCTTGGTGCCAGGGGAAGATGGACTTTTTCTGTGCTATGTGCTCCTAAGAGGTTTAGGAAAAAGGTATGAGATACTGATGTCTTGAGGTAGCAAAGGACCTTTGAGGTTAACAAAATACAGGAGACAAAGCAGAAAAATCTTGTGATGTCAAATCAGTGGGTGATAAAATTGTAAATGCAGGTCAGTGTTAATAAGCACAAAAGTAAACATCTGGAAAAAAAACCTGTCCTAATTCTATCTTCAGATCAATGGTTCCGAAATCTTTACCATTCTATTATGTAGAAGAGCAGCAAATACAGAACTGGCTAAAAAACCAAGTGTGAGTGACTTTTCCTAATAAGAAAGGAATAGAGAATCAAATGGAAAATGAAAGTCATGACACTATGAATACATGGGGTTGCCACAGACTGAGCCCTTCTGTTTCACCCTCTCAGCTAGAGAAATAGAGTAGACAAAAAAAAGGCCAGTTCAGAGGCATGGAGCTGCATCTGCACGAGGTGACTGTAAATAGAGTAGGATTCTTCCATCTGGAAAAAGACAAATGAGGACAATACTGGAATACTGTTCAACTACAAACTGTGTGGGAAAGGGAAAGCTTATGCTTTGTATTCCTTATAACAGAAGTTGCGGGGAGGACTCAGTGAAATTCCAGGCATCAGGTTTAAAAACACCCCAAATATTCTATACTCTTTAAGTGTTACTAACTTGTAGTCAGGTGTGGGGCACACTGACTGATGCAGGAATTTAGCGGACTGACCCTAGACAAGGGCCAGACATTGCTCAGACAGATGACCGGGGGTACCAGCCTCAGCTGAGCCTGCACAGCCAGCAGTGCTCCTTGCCATACCGAGCTCCAGGCCCTGCACCAGTTCACCAGCACACAACAAGGGCCAGCGAGCCCTGCACACCACCACCAGCACCACTATGGGTTGCCACTCCAGGCACTCACCACGAAGTCAGGGTCCGTGTCCCAGTCGTCTCCCTGAGCCTCAACCTTCACTGACACATCGTGTCCCACGACTGCTTTCCACATCTGCATGAGGAGGACACGGTGTCACCCAGAGGCACTGCTGGCCGTGCACAGGCCAGACCACAGCAGTCATGGCACGGCTGGAGCTGGAGGAACCTTTGCAAACCATCTGCCCTGCTGACCCTGCCCCTCAGACAGCACCGGGCACCCCAGAACAGCTGCCCCTGAGCCCCAGCACCCCTTTCAGCAAAAGAGGTCTGGTCTGGTGGGAGGTGTCCCTGCCCATGGCAGGGGTTTGGAACTAGATGAACTTTAAGGTCCCTTCCAACCCAAATCATTTGATGCTTTTAAGTGTAAACCACAGTCTTCATGCACCCTGACTCCACAGTTAAAATGCACACTTCATTTAATGTAAATTAGTGCTAGTATCCAACTACCAGATTATGCTTTTCCAACATACTTCATTTTTCTGTGCTGTGGGAGACTGTTCCCTGCTTTAACCTCCCTTCTAAGCACAGTCAGAGCACAGCACCCAGGCCGTGGCTTGCTCTGCCACCATGGTGCAAGGCTTATTTACCAGAGGTTGGACTCCTCAGGTCTCTCCTCTGTTTTGCAACCTTTTAACCATTGCCTAGTGTGCGAGAGAAGGTACAGAGAAAAGCAGTATGCTGGTCTGGAACGCTGTGAGGTGTCTGTCATACACTGAAAGCAGGAAATGGAGCTAAAATCATGTGTGGGTCTGAAGCAGCTGAGGCAGCGGCTCGTCCTGGCTGCCCAGGGGCCCAGAGGAAGTGACAGAGCCAGGAAGAGGAAGTTAAATAAAAGTAACATGACATCTAAAATTCCTGCATTTCATTTTCAAGGTGGCTGTGAAAAACTGTAATGTAAAGGCCCCCTCCTAAAGAACATAGTTGTTACAAAACCACAGACAGAAAAAAGATGGCATGGCCTGCCCACTCCTGCACATGGAGCAATCATTCTCAGCAGCACGTCCCACCATCTCTTACTGCCTGTGCTGTTGAGGAGCACCATATTGTTCTTGCTGTCACCCAAAACAGCTTTTCACTGCTGCAGAGAGAGAGGTTGAACAGAATGTGCACCAAAGCTTGGGCCCTGTTTCACATCGCTGCAAACATCACATAAACCTGTGACCAAACCAATGGGAAGCAAAACTGCATTGTGATGGATCCTCATTTAACCAGGATGCTTTTGTTACGTGCTTCTCACTCACTAACCGCTGGGTCCCACAGCAACACAGTAGCTACAAACCAGCCTCAAGTGCCCAGGACTGTGGCTTTCTAGGCAAGCAAAATGTTTATGCACTGACAGCATCTTGCAAAAACTGAATACAGTGAATTGCAAATAGAAGCAGGAAAGCTCCTGTGGACAGCATAGAACAGTCTGACAATACCTTTCATCTCCTTATCCCCTCACCAATTTATCAGCATCTCTCACTCCAAGGATTTTTTCAAGCTTGTGGCTCATTTCTGTTAACAATAAAACAGCAGCACTAATCACCTACCTAAGGGCTGTTCAACAGGGCAGCTGATTTGAGCAGCAAGCTCAAATGCAGGTGGCCCAGAGTTTTAAGTCCTGCTGTAAATGGCTTTTCATCACCAGCTCTCCAAATCCATCCACCACACGTCTTAGGAACCATGACAAACCACTGACTGTAATCACATCACAAGGCTCCAGACACTCACTGTAGCAAGGCGTATCAGCCAGAGTAGCAACTCAACCCTTTATTTGTCCCATTTTTCCCCTTGAAAGCATCCAGCACAAATACAGGGCTACCACACAGCACCGTTGATGCTGGTTGATTTGGAGAAGTGGTTCCCTAGAGCCTCAAACACAAGAGCAACAGCAGTGACCAAAGAGCAGCGTGAGAAGCAAATGCCGAGCGCCATCAACTCACACATGCTGGGTCAGGAAGGAGAGCCCTTTACCCACCAAAACCCTACAACTTTTTGTTGTTTCTCATTGTCTACTCTCAAAACCCACTCGGCTTTCTTACCTTAGCCGGCTCACCAGCTCCTGCTGGCAAACTTGCTGCGTTTTGCTCAGGCCCCTGCTGCTAGCGGCAGCTTTTGGGCTGCTGGGAGCGCCCAGTTCCTGTTTCAGCTGCATCTCCGCGCTTCCTGCACCCCAGCCCCCAGCTCCACTCAAGTCTCAAACCTGCCGTGGTGCTGCTGGTCCCTCGCACGCTGCCCGTGCTCAGGGGCCCTGACCAGGTGTAACCCTGGGATACAAACTGCTGACACCACAAGTAGTGCTCGATGGAGCACAGTTAAGTTCCTTAGTGTGCAAAACCAGGCTGTGATCTCCATTTTAATCTCTTCCAAAAAAATCATTCTGCCATAAAAGTATAGGACAGATAGAAGGCTGAAGGCCCTGGGCTTGACAGCTGCACTGAGCTCCAAATAAAGCAAACTACTGCTTACAGAACTTGTTATGAAATTAATATGAAATATATATAAACACACACAGACATACACACACACACAAGCTCTTCCAGGAACAACAACAACAAAAAGTAAATAGCTTGAACTAGAAAGACAGAAAGCATGTGGTTAAGAAATTCTAAGCACTTACAGATCAAACTCTTTGGTACATGGCTTAGTAGTGTGAAGTGCACAATTTTGGAATGGGTAGTATGAATCACACTAGTTTGACAGTAGATAAACATCTCACACCAAAATAACTTCCTTTCTAAATGAGTCAAGTGAAGCAAGAAAAGCTCCTAGAGTAGCAATCTCTCTTTGACACAATGGCAAGAAATACAAGGCTTAGAATAAAACAGACTAGTTCAGCTGGAAGGGACCTGCAGTGATCATCTAGTCCAGCTGCCCGGGCACCTCAGGGCAAAAAGTCACAGCGTGTTATCAAGGGCATTGTCCAGATGCCTCTGAAACAGACAGGCTCGGGGCATCAACCACCTCTCCAGGCAGCCTCTTCAAGTGTGTGCCCCCCCACCTTGGTAGAGAAATGTTTCCTAATGTCAAGTCGGAACCTCCCCTGATGCAGCTTTGACCATTTCCATGAGTCCTGTCACCGAATCAGACAGCAAAATTGGCCAGAGATATTCCATTCCGTGTATCTACATAAGCTCAGAGGAAGGTCAGAGATCACAGAAGACAACTTCCTTCCTGCTTCTTCTTCCCCTTCTCTTCCACCCATGGCTGGCGTCCGGGAAGGACTCCGTCCATCCCTCACCGTGGACCCCAGGCTGGTGCATCCCTGACCCTCATCTCTCTCTCTCTGGCAGCTCTGGGACTTTTTGGGACTGTTCACAGCTCAGGAGATGCTATGGGAGTTGCTGGGGGTGGGGGGAAGCAAGAGGCTTTTGCACATTCCTGAACACATTGTATATAATTGTACATATTTTCTTTTAACATTAGTGTTGAATTAAAGCTGTGTAGTTTAGTTTTCAATCCAGAGAGTCTCTCTCTCTCTCCTTCCCTACCTGGGTGGGAGGGGATCAAGAGCATTGTTGTCTCTGGTTTAACTGCTGATCCTGAGTCAAACCGTGAGAGGATCCCATGGAGAAGAGCTCAGCACCTCCCTCTCCAGTACAAAAACAGTATAAAAAACCTGACTAAAAATCCAGAAATCATACTAAAATCCACCACATCCCCTTGACCCATTAGGCGGGTGAGCTTATCATAGAAGGATATCAAATTAGTTAAACAGGACTTTCCCTTTGTGAACCTATGTTGACTGTGCCTGAGAAGAGCATTGTCCTTTAAATGTCTTTCAATACTGACCAGCTTCAACACTGAGATTTGGCCTTTCGTGTCTCCTTCCTGCAGGTGAGAACCACAGCTCTATAATCTTCCTGCAAAGCCGGACCTTGCTTCCAGAGATTTCTCCTGGTTGCCCTTAGAGTAACTCCTGAGTGCTTACATCCTGGCTGGGCCATGGGTAATTGATGTCCACTGCATTATCTCCTTTGTTTCCCATCTCCCTAATCTTCACCCAGAGGCTCTCAACCACATCATCCCTACCTGCCAGGGCTGCAGACAAACCTCTCCCCGACAAATGGTGTAACTCCTCCCCCTTGCCTGCCCTGCCCACTCAGATTCTGGTTCCCCCGACTCTAGTTAAAGCCCCTCAATGGGTCCCACCCACTTACAAGCAAAGATGTGTTTCCCCCATCAGGACCTGCAACACCTTGTGTTCTAAAAGACTCACCCATGGTTATAAAAACTAAAGTTCTGCTGGAGGCACCAGTCCTGGAGCCAAGTATTGATGTCTTGGGCACACCTATTTCTTCCAGTGTCTCTCCCCATTGCTGGGAGGATAGAAGAAAATGGTTCCTGTGCTCTTGAATCTTTTAGCATTCTTCCCAGGGCCTTGAAATCTCTTTTGATTAACCTTGGACTTCTTGTTGCAACATCTTTAGAACCCACATGAAAGAGCCAGGGTGGATAACAGCCCAAAGGCTGTGCCAAGCTTGTTAGCTGCCAGGTGACATCCTGGATTCGGGCCCCAGGGAGGCAGCAGACTTCCCTGAAAAAAAGGGTCTGGTCTGCAAGTAGGTGCCTCCCTTCTGCTCAGGAGGAGTCACCTGTGATCATAGCTTGCTGTTGTTTCTTCTCAGCACTGGTCTTGATGCAGCAGCTCTTGTTGCAAGGGGACGGTTGATCTGATCTTGGTGAGAGCACTCACATAGGTTTCTCCTCTTCTATCTCATCTTGTGCTTTGTCTGTGTCTGTGTGGGGAAGAAGTTGCCCACAGTCTGCCATGCCCAGAGCCTCATACCTGTTCTCTAGAGGAAGCTGAAAAGGGAAGGAGGCGTTCCTCTCACAGCTCTGTGCAGGATCTGCTTCCACTCCTCCCTATCCCTTGTAAGGCAGACCCTGGACCTACCTCAGTAGTGGCCGTGACTGGGCTTGTGTGTACGACAGATGGCAGAGCACCCCTAGTCCATCTCTTTCTCAGACTCTGCTGCAGAGAGATCAAAAACTAGACAGGACAGGTCCATCAAACAGAGAAGAAACAAAAAATGTGTATGTTTGAAATAAGAAACATCAGCTAAAATGCCAGATCTTTCATTAGGTCAAACCACAAAGATGTCAGGTCATACCATGATTATCAGACCAGGTGCTCCTTCTGAGATTTTATTTATAGATTTAATATAAGCTGCAACTGTTCTATCTGAAGGTATAAAATATATAAATGTCCCTGAAGCAGAAGCTTGCCTTACTGCACGCCAGGAAAACCTGCATCATGGGCTTTAAGGAAACACATTTTGCTTGTAACTCTGGCTCCTGTTAAATAGAGCAGCAATGTCACCCACAGCCAAACAACATTGCCAGCTTCTGTCCTGTTTGCTGGTGGATGAGAGCAGTGAGTATGAACAAAGGTTCCTGTCTTTGGATACAGAAGGTTGGAAAAGGGCAGTATGTCTTAACTAATCCCATCTAAGTTAGTAGTCTGCTTCCACCTTGCTCCTGCCAACTCCTGTGTCTTTCCTGGGGATGCACAACTAAAAGGCAAATGGGCCTGAGTGCAAGGAAAAGTAAATCTACTCAGAACTTGTTTTATTGGATTTGCTTCTGCTGTTAAAGTGCAATTTCCTTCTTTTGTCATTGCAGCAAAAGTTAAAAATGGTTGAGAGAGGCAAGATGGGGAACAGGTAACTTCCACAGGTATTCAAATAATATGAAGAAAGAGCAGCTGCAATCACTACACAAGGAAAGGTTCCCAAGAGTGACCCATGGGGTCCTGCAAAAGGTGTGGTGCAGCAGCACTCAAGAGACCCTGACATTTACATGACAAGATTACACAAATTCCATCTGAAAAATAGTTTTTATTATATATACAGGAGCACATGCCCCAGGGAGCTATAGGCAAAGTATTTGGTCACTGAATTTTAAATAGTTGAGGAAATCCACGCAGATAATCAAGGGTGGTGCACAAAGGGATACATAGTGCCAATGTTCTGGACCTGCCAGAGGTCTAGGCATTTTAGCTGTCATGAAGAAATGAATCCATCCTCACACAGGCCTTATTCACTGGCTAGAGAATCTGAGTCTACCAGCAATATCAAAAGAACTACCTCTTTCCCATGGGAAAAATGTGACTGTTAATACTCTACCAAGAGGCCGATACCATCTTTTCTGGCAAGTACTCTGAACAGAACAACCACGTGGGCTCTTACAGGGAACTCCAGGGTAACCATCTTCTTTGCGTTCAGCATCCTCCCTTTGGAAGAGGGCAGTCTCAAATCCAGGACATATTGTGGAGTTCTTTAGAATCCTGTAAGATGCAGTCCATTTGTATCAGTTTGCTTTAGATTCAAACAAGTGCAATGACCAGCACTGGCTTTCTACAACAGGCTTTTCCTAAAGCAGAGAAGCCAGATTTCAGAAACACCATTCTCTTCCCCAGTGTAGATGGGACAGATAATTTCTGGAGCTTCTGCCTTTGATTTGGGACAACATAGCAGATTACAGACCCTTTCAACTCAGCCTGTACAGGTTTAATCTGACAAGGGTCCAGTGGACAAGGATGCAGGAGCACAGCTGCTCTCATTTCAAGAGGTACACAAGCACCTTCCACCATGAGATGTGCAGAGATGCTATGAACAGCAAGGTTATTAACTTAGAGCAAGGAAGTTCCTGTTTCCTATACCTTTTCATCAATAACTAAAAACTGACATTACAGGCTTGTCAGGGCAGACATATGTCTGTTTTTAAATGGAATGCTCAGCAGGTCCAGATATACTAATTTTGGCCTTTCTTCAACAGGAGATGCAACGGAACAAGACACACCATTTTGAAATTCAATTCATGTTCCTTAACGTGTCCACAACTTCCTTAGGATATGCATTTCAAAGAGCACTGAGACATGGAGCAAACCTAAGGGATGGAAGAAAGGGAAGAAGCTTCACTTTCTTTTATCTATCTGGAGGGTTTCTCCAGCCCAACTCACTAATTCAGTCTAAGAGGGGGAAGCTCCTGCAGTTCCTAGAAGTGTGGAAGTACTGCAACAACTCAAGAATAATTTCCTTATTCCTCCCACAGCACTATCCTGTGTACAATGAGTGGTGCTGCCTCCAGGAACAGATGCTGCCTTTGAAGCTTGTAGTGTGATGATCCTGTGTCAGAAAATGTACCACTCCTTTAAAGACACAGAAGGAATGGCAGATGTCCTGGAAACAGATCCCAAGTGTCACCACTGGCTGCTGCATACTTAGACAGAAGCAGCCCAGGTGCAAGCTCTTGGGAGCAGCAGCTCTTTAAGGGCTGATTTAGAAAAAGAAGGCAGGTGGGTGAAGTGCTGCCCTGTCCATAGGGAATGCAGGCCCAGGAATTGCACAGACAACCGTGGCTCAGGTTCCTGTTCACAGGTGGCCTGTGAAGCACAGGAAGAGCAGGACATGGAGAGCAAGCAGGTACATGGCCACTAGCAGAGGCAAGTGGGTCCGGGAACGGAAGAGAGAACGTAACAGGCGTCGTAGTCCAGGGATATTCTGAGTCTGGAAGAGTAAAAGAGAGAACAGTCAGTACCAGGAATGGATATGTTCCCAGCTGCCTTGACCCAGAGCACTCCAGACCATGAAGATAAGCTTGTTTAAGCTAACGAGCATGAAACTTCCCAAACCCATTCCACTATCAGATTCCACCTCTAGAGGCAACCCTCACTGAAATATTCCCCTTCCTCTGCTCTCTGTGGGTTTCTCATGAACCAGCCCTCTCCAGTTCTGCTTGAGAAAGGGCAACAGAATGCACAGCACCCCCTTCTAACATTTGCTCCATGCAAATTTCTAGCGTCTCTAAGCAAACAAATGGATCAATGGTGCTTTTCTGCTAGAGCCTCAAGCTACTGGGAATCCTGATTGACTCTCTGGCGTAGAAGAAATAAAAGGAGAAATCTAGACAAACCCAAACAGATTTACATGTGCCTACAGAAGGATTTAGCTGCTATAGGTTCACAGTTTTCAGTTCATTTTTTCTTGCATCAGCCAGAGCTGACATAATTGACAGTTGTGAATGTAAATTCTTACTCTGCTGAAATTATTGTCCATGGAGTTGATCAGCAAGGAATGCTCGTGGCCTGGAGTCATGTCAATGCTAGCACTTGAGGAAGATGCCCACTCACTTGACTGCAACCTGCCACAGAAAACATGACATTAAATTCAGTTCCTTATGATGCCCCAAATCAGCACTGCAGACAAGCTTAGGAAAGAAGGCATTTCTTCAAAAAGTAATCAACAGCTGCAAGAAAGCCATGGCCTCACTTGACAAGAACCAATTTCATCTGTGCAACTGCAATGCCTGAGAATGGGTGGTCCAGCTAGCAGTAGTCCTCCCTCCTCCACCAGGAGCTGGTGAAACCACAAGAGTGAGCATATTGTGCTGTTCATACAAGTTGCACTTGCTCAGTGCCAGCCTCCTCCTGTGCCCACAGTCAAGAGTGAAAAGTAAAATTTCCATAGTGCATGATGTGCAGATCACCACTCCTCTGCAGCAGAGAGGGCAATTCAACTGTGCAATGGATTTCGTTTCTTACCTAATTTATAACCCATCACCTCAAAACTGATTACTCTTTTGGTGCTGTTCTTTTTCCTTTTGTCTTTCAGGCATTTCAAACTAGGACTTAATTGAGGTCTCTGTGTTCTACCTGGGGGCTTTCAAGTGACATTTCATAGTGTGTGACCTGAAAGAAGCCAGGGCAGATGTTTAACAGTGTATTTTAAATTTGGTGACATTATTTTAGAAGCCAGCTCTGGTCCCAGTAGTGCTGGCTCTTGCTAACTGTTTTCTAGTGACAGATATCCAAGACTGATAAGTTATGATTAAAGGATGAAATGCAGAAGCAGCACTGTCAAATCTTGGGGCTAGCATTAGTCAGTAAACCAGCTGCAGGAAGCTTTCCTAGACATTAATGCTAGAAGGGGCTACAGTTGTATGAGTTAACGTAGCAATCACCAGGGAACTCCACCCAGAATTCTTCCATACAGACCATTATTTATTGGCTGCACGAGCATCTGTGTCAGAAGCAAGCCACTGTTTTCATGTACAAGACTCAGATAGCAAGGTTTATTTTAACTACCAGGAAATGCACAGCACAACTGCCTACAATCCAGTTCCCTGATGAAACCCACTTTCATAGTCAATGAGGACAAACAGGCATTTCTAACATGCCACTCACTGCATCTTAATCCAGACATCTAATCTAGGTCAGTCTCCTTTTTCTGCTGACTATGTGGGAATCTGTCAAGTGACCTGGGATACACAGTGTATTGGGTACAAATGCAAGGCTTTGGGAACAGGGAGCTGCAGGGAGAGCTGTGGCAGGAGGCCGTGAGGTGCCCTGTACCAGCAACAGCTGGTTCCAGCTGGCCTGGCAATAATGCTGCTTCACCCTGTGCCAAAACTGCAACCAGAGGAGCACGAGATGCCCCTGCTCAAACACATTTAATAGGGTGGCAGCTGCTGGGGGCAGGAGGAAATGTGCAAGAAACAAGGAGCAGCAGAGAGAAATCGCTACATCCTGACCCCAGGCTCCCCTGTGCCTCACCAGAGGGACTGGAGGGAATGTGTGCTGCAAACAGTGGGACTGGATACCAGGAAGGGGGGAGGAAAGATGTCTGGAGTGAAGCTGAGCCTGTGAAAGGCAAGGGGAAGTGTTTTCCCTCAGTGTTTAATTGTTTCTCAATACCTACATGTTTCTCAATACCTACAATCATTAAAAGTTAACTTTACTTGGCAATACATTAAAAGTAGTGACATTCAAGTCAGACTGTTTTGCCCGTGACAAAGAGGTGCTTACTGAGGAAAGAAATCCCCTGGAGTATGAAAACTCTTCTGCCTTCACCCAGTTCCGAGTCTCCAAATTATATTTCCAGTAGTTAATTTAACTCACTGAGAAACCTGGCATCTCATTTCTAGTAAGAATTTGTCTGAATGTCTAGACAGATATTTCATTTTATCTTTGTCTACACTTGAAGGATAGGCTGGACATCAGGAAACATTTTTTTCCTGTGACCAAGCACAGGCACAGGCTGCCCAGGGAGACTGTGAAGTCTTCATCCTTGGAGATCTTCAAAAGCCACCTGGACATAGTCCTGGGCAACTAGCTCCATGTAGCTCTGCTTGAGAAGGGAGGTTGGACCAGATGACCTCCAGAGGTCCTTTCCAACCTCAACAAATCTGTGCAAGACATGGTACAGTGACATTCAACAGAAGCATGTGATGAAGTGCAGATGAACACAGAGCTGGGATCACCACACAATTGTGGTGCTGCTGCCTGTGGGCTCAAGCTCCCTCACCTCCTGATCTGATCCTGTGCTGCAGAGAGTGCCTCCTCGACAGCAAGACGACGGTCCCGTTCCTCCTCCAGCTGCTCCTCTAAACACCTCAGATCCTGCTTTGTGCTGCTATGTAAATGTTCTGATTCGGACAACCTGTCAGAAAATAACCAAGCATATGCCAATAAAGGGGCTAGTTCATGGCCTATTATGTTTCTTCTGTATTCACAGATGCAGTATATGAACAGACTCCAATTCCCTTCCACTTCACACAGAAGTCTACTTATCTTTTATCAATATATTTAATTATTTGTAAAGCAAGAGAGAACATAAATTTCTTGAAGCTTCTGTGTCACATCAGGAAGGAGTTCCTTGGCTCTGACATTCATGGTCTCATCTTCTGAAAATTATTCTGAAAGGGTATGAGCAATCATGTGCTAGAGCTTAGTTGCAGCAGGTTACAAGGCATCATGTGCTAGGTCTCAATTCCAGACACACTCAGGCTAACAGCTTTGAGACTGGGACCACTGACCTACTTAAGCAGTTCCTGAGGTCCCAGCCCATCCGATAAAAGATGCCAGGTTGGCTGGTGCTAGTCATCTGGAATGGATGCTGCCTGATTCTTTTTATTGAAGCTCTATCCAAAGAGATAACTAAGGACAGCTGTCAAGTGCTGATAACAGTTCCTCCACTTCCACACAGTTCTAGTGTGGAACTGAGTTTTTCCAACACTCTGACAGAAATAGGCTCATCGCTAGCCCAAAAACCTCCATCAGGACTGACATCCCCAGCCCTGTTTCCTCAGGCTTTCCTTACCTCAGCTGCAGCTCCTGCAGTTCTGGTGTGTAACTGCCACTCTGAGGCTTATTCTTTTCTTGGGGTGCTCCTGGAGCAGCATCTGTTGCAAACAACTCCTGAAAGAAAGCAGGAATGTAGGCAGACAGCATGGAATTAGAACGATAAACAGTAGTTACAATAACATACAGCTAGTGGAGCTCATCTGCAATAAGCTTTTTCTCCCTTGCCCCAGGACTCCACCCTTACCGTGCCCTTGCCTGCAGCCTGCAGCTCCTGGAGCTGCCTCTCGAGCTCCAGGCAGCGGCTCAGGACCTCACTGTAGTGCTGGTGGCTCTCACAGATGCTCCGACTGCTGCCACGCAGCTGGAGGGAGAGGGTGTTTTTCTCCTCAAAGACCTGAGACAGCTGAGAAGAGAACACAACTGCTAAGAACTCATATCTTTGTGAGAGCAAAATAGTTCTCTGTGTAACTGAGGTAAGAAAAGTGCTGATGTTGACCTAAACCTTTCAGAAATACCATCAGTAAATTAGGATTTTATATTCTTGCTTTCTCCTTGAGTGCAACTCTCTTTCTGAAGATTGCTAAATTCTGAGTCCTCCATTTTGATGTGGGAATCAGACTGCTTGTGATTCTGCACTGAAACACAAACTTTTCAAGATGGCAGGCAACCCTGAAGATCACAGCCATGCTTTCCAAAGGAAGGACTCCTTCAGGGGCCTAGAAGGAACAACAGAAATGGAACCTGGAAACAACTTTCTTCAGGTAATCTCACTCCCTGGTCCCTTTGTCTGCTCTCCCTCTCTGTCCCACTCCCCCCATCCTCTCCACTCAGTCCTTTTCCTATTGTCAGGGTCTGGAGGGACCTTGAAAAACTGGAGAACTGGGCCAAGAGAAATCTCAAGTTCAATAAGGCAAAGTGCACCTGAGGCAAACCCCATCAGCACGGGATGGGAAGAGACTGCCAAGGCAGCAGCTCTGCTGAAAAGGACCAGGCAGTCAGAGCAGCTGAACACACACCAAGAGCACATCCTCACTGTGAGCAAGGCAAAGAGTCTACTGGGCTACATCAGGACAAGAAAGGCCAGTGGACTGAGAAAAGTTGTTAACTTCTCTGCTTGGTATCAGTAATACCATACCTGGAATACCGGGACTGGTTTTGTCACTTATTTTCAGTGGACTGGAAATTTAGCAAATGTGGTGGCCATCTACAGGAAAGGCCAGAAGGAGGATCCAGGGAACTACAGGCCTGTCAGCCTGACCTCGGTGCTGGGGAAGGTCATGGAGCAGATCATACTGAGGCCACTATGCAGCACGTGCAGGGCAGCCAGGGATCAGGCCCAGCCAGCACGGGTTCATGAAAGGCACGTTCTGCCTGACCAACCTGGTCTTCTTCTGTGACCAGGGGTGCTGCCAGGTGGATGAGGGAAAGGCTGTGGATGTCACTTCACTAAATGCTCACAAGAACAGAAAAATTCATTCCTGCTCCCTGAGCCCTATTCAAGCCTACCCGCTTCTTCACACTCCTCATCCCGGGCTCTGCAAGTATAATTGGTACCTTGCTGTTTAACTGCTGAATTCTGAGCTCTTTTTGGTGCAGTTCTTTTAGGCTGTCACTTAGCTGGGCCTGGAGATGCTTTGTCTCTGTTTCTAGGCTTGGAAAGTCTCCTCTCAGAACTTCTGAATAAATCTGCCAAGGAAAGAACAATGAAAAATACACTGCATGCATGACAACCCACTCTCATACTAGTCCTCTCTGTTTAGTATTCCAATCCCAGCATTATTCCTCTGGAACTTGATCTGCTCAAGCAAAAGAGTAATAAATGGAAATATCCTAAAAGCCCTCTGCAAACCTGAACAATTAGGAGAGATCAGTGAAATTACACATATGATGGGTCCTTCTCAAAAGTTGCCTTAAAGCTGTCTACCATACAGAAAGGAAAAAAAGTGTATGAATGAGAATAAGAAAACAAATAAAAAAGCAAAGCAATGTCCATACTGCTCTCATTCAACACAGACTAAAAGCCTGGGACTGACATTCTCCTGGAAGGCATCACATGCACATTGTTCTAGATTTTTCTTTGCTTACATGCATGTGCCTGTCAAAGGAGTAGGGGACATTTCCTCCCTCCTCCATGGACATAAAAGCTGTTCACTGGAACGTCTCCTGTGGGCAGGAGAGTTCTTTCCATGCTCACAATGTGATGGTTCTACATGAGGCCTCCTTCCCTAGACTGAGCAAAGCACCCAGCACATTCCACTCCACTTTTAGGACTGTGCTACAGGGAAAAGAAGGCAGAAAAGGCAGTGCTCAATACTCAGGCTCTTTGTGCTTGAGTCAGGATTGCAGATTCCCGTCACAGTAAAAACAGCAACAAAAATTCAACAGGCAACTTAAAAATGAGAATGTGACATTACAGGGAGAACTAAACCATAAGATGCAAACAGAGTGCAAGAGGCAATTCTCAAATAGCCAGAAAGACAGACCTGAGGGGTTCCACACTGCTCAGAAGGACCTCGGGTGCATAGGACGCCCTGTCTCTTTTACTCTCCTTCTTGAAACATTAGCAACCATGAACTAAGAGAGGAATACAGAATGGTATGCCAGTTTTCTCAAGGTTTTCAACAATCCAGGTTGCACTGGTGGTACAGTCCTTGGAGGCCACACAACAAAATCCAGCACTGTGCAACCCCAGCCCGCCTGAGCCAAATGCAAACAACACGTGCTACTGCAGCTGAACCACAAGCCTCACATTTCCCTGCAATCAATAATCTGTACATTTCCACCCACCTTTGTTTGGTACTGCTCCTCTGCAACTTGAGACTTGCTGGGGGGCCGTCTCATCTCTTGTGTGATCCTCTGTAAATGGCTCAATTGCTTGTCTTTTTCTGCGATGGCCATCAGGTACTGCTCCTTCATGCTGCTGCTCTGCTTCTCCCAGGCAGTCTTTTCTTGTCTGCCCAGTACAACACAAAGGAAATTACCAGGAATTATCAGTCACTTATGATATCCAGGTATCCAGCTCAAAATGAGCTGAGGATGATTCTATTTCCTAACATTACCTCATGCCAGAAAATAAGCTTTACAGCTAAACCAACACAAACCAACCCGCTTAAGTCCAGGAACCTTGAAGGCAGGTTTAAGGAAGCATTCTGTATTTGGCTCAACACTGCAGATAGTTCAATGCTCACACTTTTGGTATTCCTGGACATTGTTTTGGTCTTGCTGTACAAAGTTTTGTCAAGCAAGTCACTGACAATGCCACTTGTCATAATAAAATAATTGTTGCCTCAGTCACAGATGCACCAGAACCACAGCATTGATCCCAACATGCAGACTTGAGGCTTCAGCTTCATTTACAGTGTAGAAGCTACACAGGAAATAAATATTTTATCAGGAGATAAATAAAATTTGTAAGCTGCTTCAAACTTTACAAGATCTGAAGTGTTAGTTTGAGGGTCAGACTGAGGGCAGGGGAGGGAGAAGGAGCAATACAATTTGGACAAAGATAAGCCACGTATCTTGCCACAAAAACACTCCACCCCTTTCACTCCAGGTTCAGTCATTCTTAGATGGAGCAGAAGTACCTGAAAGGATTTTTTTCTCCCATTTTTAGAACAGAGCATATTTGTCTGACTAGTTTTACTCCAGTTGGAGATGACCAGACTTGAATTACAGACTTTTTTAAAAATAGAAGACATAAAGCAAGTGAAACAAATTATTAGACAGTCAGATAAACCGAGTATTTTCTAAACAATTATATCAGTGGGATAATAAAGGGTGTTCATCAGCTTGGAATGGAGAGTTCTGTAATTATATATATATAAGCTCCAATCAAGAAACAGCCCAAGTTTCCTCTCAAACAGATTATATTGGCCACCACTGGATGGAGAAAACAAAAATTAAAAAGGTCATTAATTTATTTCACGTAGGCATTCCAATATGTTGGGCTATAATCTCTCACCCTAAATCTGAGGCAAAAGCTGAACACGGAAATGTGTGAGCATGGATTTGTGTGTCCCCTCCTCAACGGGGCAGGGTGCTTTAAGTGACAGCTGACATAGGGAAGGCTGCTTTGCCTCTGCCCACAGCTTCTCTTTGAATGAAAGAAACTGCTCATTTGCATCTCTGAGGCACTGAGGAGACAGGCAATTCCCACCTAAGCTGCTGGAGCTCCTGCTGGTAGGTAGCACACTCTTGCTTCAGCTGTTCTTGGAGACGGTGCTGCTTATCTGCATCTTGCTGATATTCCTGCAGTTGTGCTTTTAAGCGAGAATTTTCAGCGGATTCCACCCCGACTAGTATGTATTGCTGCTGCAGATTCTTCAGCTCTCTTACCTTTAATTAAAGGGAAATATCAGAGTGTGTGACAACTGAGCAAGCAGCTAGGTTTACTATTTACAAGACTTTAAGAGCATTTCTCACTGTGGCATCTGGAGAAAAAAAGCGTCACATTCAGATGACAGAGAAAACAGAAAGTGACTCAGGGATGACTGCAGTCTACTAAAAACTGCTATGGAAAAAACCCTCAAGAGAATTCTATTGTTAATGAGTGGTGAGTTTTGAGACCTTCCAGGAAGATTTGACATACTTTAACAGAAAGACCCCAGGCTACAGTATTAATTCCCTTATTCGAAGGAGGAAAAAAAATGAGAGAGAAGGAGCTGGTTAAGAATTACCCCTGAAGTTAGTATTTACTGTAAACCAGGGAACTGAGGCACTAAGATCCTTCTGACAGGCTACTCTCACTGAAATTAGAATTAAGTTGTCAATACACATCCATCACTACAAACAATTTTCGAAGACAAGACAAGACGACTGACTCTGGAGAGAGGGAAATACTTAAAGAGTCGGGATGTCCCTTTGCTGAGGATCTATCTCAGCACTGCACAGATGTGCAAGCTCAACAAAACTGTTTTAGAGGAGACATAAATCTACAACTAACGAGATGTGTTTCAGGCAGTATCACAAAGTCTGTTGCAAATTAACAGAAAGGAAAACTGAGACAGACTAAGTGACAGTGGAAAATGATTGTAGAATTTTGTCATCTGCCCAGCAACCAGCGCTCTGGATCTCGCTGGGCTGCACTGTGCCAGGGCCTGAGCAAACAGACATGTCACACGTGCAAGCAAGGATGTCCAGATGAAGCTATAATACCTGGTACCTGTCTTGACCATTGGTTGCCAAGAGAAGAAACAGACCCAAGTCTTTGTTCTAGTCTCCTCTAGAAATCTAAGACAAATCAAATGCACAAGCTTCCACAGATGTGGACTAAGCAGATTAACAGGGAATCCTCTACCTTACTTCTATGATTCCATATTTTAAATCAATCTAACAAGAGAAACCAGCCTGCAAAGTTAAAAATGAACTCACAGAAGATAACACAGATAGTGAACACTAAATTCATGGGATCTGATGGAGCATGCCTGCAAGTGGTTAAGGTCAATGGGAGGCAACTCAATTATCTTTGAAAGGTCATGGTGACTGGGAGAGGTTTCCCAGGATGAGAAGAAAGCAAGTGTCACCTCCACGTACAAGAAACTGGGAAATTCCAAGCTGGTCAGCCTCATCTCCATCCCTGGAAATGTGACGGACCAACTACTTCTGGAAACCATTTCCAGCTACATGAAAAAACAGGTTGCCCAGAGTTGTGATATACCCACCAATGCAGACATTCAGAATGTCTGCTGGAAACTGTCTCGTGCAGTCTGTTCCAGCTGACCTCGTTTGAGCAGGGAGGTTGGACTGTATCTTCAGAAATCCTTTCCAACCTCATCTATTCTGTGAAGACAATGCTCTGTGTTTCACATTGCAAATATGAGATCTGGGTGTGCTGGATTTTAAGATCTAAAGATCCAAATCTCCTATGGGGCTTTAAGTAAGAGAAGGAAGAGAGAGAGAACAAGGACTTACTACTCTGTCTCTGTCATTCTGCAAGGAGGACAGTGCCTTCTTAAGACTCTGCACTTCTGAAGGAGCAGTGGAAGTGCTCCCTTCTGCCTGTTGCTTCATTTCTTCAGCCTTACATGCTTTGTCCAATTCGTTCAGCAGGCGGTCTCGCTCATTCTGCAGGCTTGCCATAGCCTTGGAGAAAGACTTGACTTGGTTGGAAGAGCCTTCCAGTTCCGAAGACAAATGGAGAAGCTCATCATCTTTGGCTCTGAGCATCTGATTAAGTTGCTCAACCTGGGCCAAGAGACCTCTTTCATCAGTGGCTTTCTGCAGTTCTGTCAGCTCAGACCTCACTGCATCTCGGTCCCTGGCAGTGGAATATTGCTCCTCTTGTAGCTGAACCATCTGTTTCTGAAGATTCTGCACGAGACTCTTTTGTTCCTCTAAGTCTGCAGAATATTTCTGTTTCAAAACATGAAGCTCTTCATTGGCCTGGTCCCGGCTATCCTGAAGAGAGCTCATGGACTTCCCAAAAGACTGAATTTGAGCTCTGAGATCTTTGTTTTCATCTGTTACTGCAAGAAATTTCTGTTCCATTTCCATCAAGTCCTGTGCCAACTCTGCTACTCTCTCTTCTGCTGTTTCTGTTTCATTCCTCATTATTCCTGCATCATGATGTAGGTGCTTCAGTTCCTTCCGAAGCCTGTCCTCAGCCTCTCCCACTCTCTTGGCTGCATCCCTTTGAACACATACTAGTTCCCCCTCAAGTTCTGTTATCCTTTTCTGTGACAGGGAAAGCTTATGACCCAGTTCTTGTGCCTCTTCCTCTCGGGCCTTCAGCTGTGCTTGACACTCCATGACAGGACCCCCCTCACGTAATGCTGTCATCTCACTCTGCACCTGAGACAAAGAGGACATGAGGGTTACAATCTCTTGAGACATCCTGGCTTTATCCTCTCTCAAGGCTTCCATGCCCTTCCTGAGGTCATCCTGAGTATGCTCGGACTCTTTCAGCTGTGTTTCTATGATTGCCTTCTCCTTTTCCAGAGCTTGGATCCGCTGAAGCTGTGTTTTGAGAAGTTGTTTCTGTTGGGAGTCCTTTATTGAAATCACTTGGTTGAGGTCTTCTCTGTACCGCACCAACTCTGCATTCAGCTTGGCATTCTCAGAGTTGAGGTCATCCATCTGGCTATGAAAACTTCTGATTTCTTCCTTAAGCTTATTGTTTTCAGCAGCAGCCTCTTGAATTAGCTGGTCTTTTTCCAAGATTATAACAAGATGACGTTCCTCAAGCTGCTTGTAGTCTCTCAGGATGCGGTCTCTGTCATCTTGCAAAGATAACATGGACTTGGTGAAGGAGTCCAGCTGTGACTTCTGTTGCTTACTTTCTTCTCTGCTTATTTTCATCTTTTCAGTGAGACGGTCAAGTTTGTCACGAAATTGGTTCTTCTCATTTTCCAAGTCTTTTTTGTCTTCTTCCTCCTTGCTTAGCCTATGCTCAAGCTCTTTCATCTCTTCAGAATGTTGCTGCTGTAATTCAGACAGAGCAGTCATAACTGCTTCTTCCTTGGCAGACAGCAAACTCATGATCTTCTGATCCTTGGCACTAGTTTCTTCATGCAGTTTATTTGTTAGGTCCTTGGAAGCTCGCAGATCAGCCTTGAGCTGTTCACAGCTGAATTTAAAATTCTGGATACTGGTCTCTTGTTGCTTGACCATACTCACCAGCTCTTCTCTGACCAACTCACATTTGGTGAAAGAATCCTGTAAGTCAGCAAGCTGGTCTCTCAGACTGCTGATTTCTGACTCCAATTTCTGCTGCTCATTCTGAGACCTGCTATAGAGTTTTTGAGATTCTTCAAGCTGAGTCAAAAGCTCCTTTTTTTCCTCCTGCAGCATTTCACATGTCTTTTGATGATGCTGAATCTCCTTCCTGCATTCAGACTCCTGGTCTTTCTTGTCACATTCCAGCCTGAAAACAGACAAAAGAAAGTAAGTAACAAATCACAAAATATCTCAGTATCCAAAACCACAGCAATAATTTTCAATGATTATACTCATTTAGAAAAGCCACAAAATTAGTTCTGCTTCAAGAAAGGAAGCTGTAAATATCCAGATGATCAGTTCTCCATCAATTGAAAACTGAAGGCATTTTATAAAGTTCTGACTGCACTGCTGTCTGAAGGGGATGGTGCTGGGGGAATATTTTTTAAAACTTGTCCAGTGAGATAAATCTTAATGTCAATATTGAAAAAAATTAAGGAGGTTAAACACTGAATGTTATGACCTCTTTTTCATTAAAGTACTTCTTTCTGTCACTTATTGTAGCTAACAAAAAAAAAAAAAGAAAAATCAATGCAATCACTGTTCTCACCCACTGGATGCTCATTTCACGTTCCAGGATGCAAAGATTCAGAATTTTGATCGCAAACTTTACAGAACAATTTTACTCATGTAAGAACAGTTTGGTTTTGAATTTTGGAAATTCCCAGATGTACATTTTGGTACATTTCCATAGCTCCATTTTTCCCTCAAAATCTATTCTGGGATTAAACTGGAATTATGGATCCCAATGCTCTCTTGACCTGTCAAGACCTGAATGCAAGAACTGTGCAAAAGCATCTATTTCAAATTTCAGATTAAGACAGACTCCAGGTAGTACTTAGATGGCTACTGCTTGCTGCAGGGAATAGATTTAACACAGGTACCCTAATGCTGAGGAGGAGTATTTTACAGTGTTAATCTCCCTGTATCCTTGTGCAGACAAGAAATACCCAGTAACTCTCTACAACATGAATCCAAACCTCTTTTTTATTCAAACTTAAGTAATCCAGAACACAAGCCTTATGTTTATGGCTTTATCAGGAAGAATAATTTTGCCTTCCTCTTAGGCATTCATTAGTTTTGCCAATCACATGTCACATTTAGCATATTTATGCATTCAGAATTCTTTCTTTCTGGTATCCTGCAACAGGAAAGGGGAATCCTACCTCACCTCTGGCTGCTGCCCTGTCAAAAGCAAACACAGGAATACCAGCTGAGTCATTACCACCTTCTTTACCTGGATATTTGAGCCTGAAGTTCTTCCACATGTATGATCATCTGCTTCATCTGGTCCTTCAGCACAACACAAGTTGCCTCTTTTGAGCGTGTTTCTTCCTCCATCTTTTGAATAGTTTCAGTGAATTTCTTCTCCCATGTTTTTGACTCATCGATCACTCTGTCCCGATCATCCTGAAGGGAAGACATGCTCCTGGTGAAGGCTGCAAGCTGGGCTAATGTTTTGTTTAGGTTGCCTTCCAATTGCTTGACTTCTTGATCCTTTGTCTTTAAGGAGTCTTGAAGATCACCAACAGTCGTTCCCATATCAGCTTTCTCCCTCTGCAAAGTTGCCAGCTTTTCTTCCATGTTTTTAATTTCTTTCGTGTACTTGTCTTTTTCCTGTTCCAGTCTTCTCTCAAAGTCCTCATCTTTTTTCTTCATTTGAATTTTAATAGTCTCTTTGTTTGCCTGCAACTCTTCTTTCACTTTGACACTTTCTGCTAGAACCCTTGCTGCCTCACTCTGGGTGTCATCCAACACTACCTTGCAGAGTGCAAGCTCAGCTTGGGCCTTCTTGGTGTCTTCCACTGCTTTGGCTAAATCCTCTTTGGCTGCTTCTACCTCTTTCTGAGACTCACTCTGCACAAATTCCAGAGCTTTAACAGTTCTTTCTAAACTACTGTTCTTTTCCTGGCTTTTAATACAGTCCTTCTGCAGCTGCTTAATCTCCTGTTGTTTCTCTTTCAGCAGTTCCTGAAGCTCCTTTACATGTGTGCTGCTGTCTCCCCTCCAACTGCACTTTAGCTTTTCTTCAGGTTCCTTTTGCTTTTCTGAACTTCCTGTGCTTTTCTCCTTTGCCATCTGACATTTTTCCTCCTCCAGTTCATTCATAATTCTCTGCAAACTCTGAAGCTCCTGTTTCAGTTGCTCATTTTTTACCTGGAAATCTGTTGCATCTTGCTGATAGTTTCCAATAGTCCCATTAAGTTCTGCCAGCTGATTCATGAGCCTTTCTTCCAAATCATCCTTCTCCGCTTCTAGTGTGTCCTTCAGTTCTGTCATCTTAACAAGGTCATCTTTGGTGTTTTGGACTGTTTGTTCCATCCTTGCTACTTTGTCTTGGAGAGCATTCAATTCATGGTCTTTCTCTTCCACTTGGGTCTCTAAAGCCCTTTTCTCAGCTGCCAAAGTCTCAACACACATGCGGATGTCTCCCAGCTGTTGCTCTGAAGCCCTCCTGTTCTCTTCTAGTTCTGTGATTCGTTCTGTGAGCTCAGCTACCTGCTGGATGTAGCTACAAAGTTCTTCACAAGGGCTACTGCTTCCGAATGCTTTTTGTTCCAGCTCTGCAGTAGGAGACTCTGGTCTAAAGCTTATCTCCTTTTGATTTTCAATTCTCTCCATTGGTGGTGGTGTGGCAACTGTCTGATTTGTTTCTTCCCCTGCTGTCTGCTGAGCAACACACTTGTCTACCAGTTCTCTGCTTTCCTTCAGCTTAGATTCTGTTAACTGCAAATGATGCTTTAAGTCGGTGATCTCTTGTCTAAGAGACTCCTTTTCAGCCATTTCTGTCTCAAGCTGAGCAGAAAGAGACTGGCAGTCCCTCCTAGAACTCTCCAGATCTTCTTTCAGGCTAGTATTTGTCAAGACATCTCCAGTCCTGTGTAGCTCGCCATCTGTAAAATGCATCTCTGCTCTAAGTTTCTCATTCTCCTCCTCCAGTTCCAGGATCTTCTGTTGCTTTGACTTGGCAAATTTCCTCATTTTCTCCTTCATCCCATCAATTTCCTGTCCAGCTTCCTGTAGCTGTTTATCTGTTTCTTCTTTTTCTGCTTCAACACTTTTCAGTTTAATTAAAGTGTCCTGCTTTTCCTGCCTAGCAGTTTCCAACAAATGCTGCATCCGCTCAGTTTCATTGCTCACATTCTCATATGACTGCAGGAGAGTTTCATACTCTTTCTGAAGCTCCCTGTATTTCTCCTGCCACTCAGAACTCTCAGTGACTTGAAAGCATTTCAGGGATTCCACCTCCTTCTCCAGCTTCTCCTTCTCTAGAACAACTCCATCCAGAGTTAATGTCAGGTTTTTACAGCATCCATCAAGGTTCTGATTTTCTGTAAGTACTTTATCAACTTCTGCAATAAGTTTTTCTCGCTCTTCAGTGAGGCTCACTAACTTAGCTTTTAAAGTGTCTGTTTCTTTAACATGGCCACATATTTGGCTTTCCATATTTGTCAACTTGACAGAAAGATTTTCAATAGTAGTTTTAGCATTAGCCAGCTCCTCTTTTAGAGATTTGCTCTCCTTTAGTGCCTCTTTTCTTGAGATAAGTGCAGCTTGCAGCTTTCTCTGCATTTGGTGGTTCTGCTTAGCTGCTTCTGCACCATCATTTTGCTTTTCCTGAAATTCAAGCAACTCTGTTTGCAGCCGTTTGCTTTGCTCCTCATGTACCTGAGCTTGAATTTCCAACTGACTACAAAGTCTCTTGACTGAATCCTCCTTTTCCAGCAATTGTGCCTGCACATTCTCGAGAGCTTCACTTTTCTCCCTTAACTGCAAGTTAAGAAATTCCATTTCTTCACCCTTTTGTTGCACAAGTGTTTTCAGGTCTTCCAGACTGCCCTCTCCAGAAATTTGTGCTCGGCTCTCCTCCAATTCTGTCTGAAGACTTGCTGCCTTGGCTTCAGCTTGGTCAGAGGTTCTCTTCAGCCCTTCTACCTCCAGAAATAACTGTGCTATATGCTCTTGCAACTGAGACACTAATTCTGATTTGCAAGCAAGTTCACTCTGCATATGCCTGATGTTATATTCCAATTCCTCTTTCTCCATCTGCAGTTTTTCAAGTTTTTCCTTAAGCTCTTCCCCAGAAACATCTGCAACTTGTACAAGTTTGTTATTTGTTGTATTTTCTGCTTCCATGCATGAAGAATCCAACCCACCTTGATTCCCAAGAACACCCTCTGATAATCCTTTCTGTTCTTGGAGTTGTCTGAGCTGAGCTTGGATGCTCTCCTTCTCTTTGCTTTGCTTATCAAACTGCTCTTGTAGGACATTGTAATCATCCTTCTGCTGTTTCAGCTGTTCCCTGTGATGCCTGTCTTTTTCTTGAGCCTTTTTAATAGTGTCTTTACGAGATACCAGAGCTTCCTGGAGTTTTTTTTGAAGTTGTTCTTTTTCTTGCTCAAGAACTGAAATCCTCTCTTGCAGAGCAGACATTTGGTTTTCTTCAAGATTTATAGCTGCTGAACTATTTTTTTCATTGTCTTCAGAATCTTTTGGGCTTTTATTTGTTTCAGTTATTTTGTCAGCAGTTGCCTGACTCTCCATGATTTCATCTGCAGTTGAAACAATGTTTGTCTTGCCTTGCAAGCTCTGCCTCATTTCCTCAATCACTGCCTGCAATTGTGCTTCAGTGGTTTCCTTCTCCAGCAGGTCCTTGCGGATGCCCTGCAGCTCAGATTCCTTTTCAGAAAGCAGTTGAATTAGATATTCCTCACTGGGCTGCCTTTCAAGATTTACTTCTCTGCTTACCACACTTGTCAGATTTTCTTCCCCTTCAGCTTCTCGAGCCACTGAGGTTTCTGCTTCATGTTCTCTTCTCACTTGCACGAGTTCATTCTCTAATTTGTTGACCTTCTTCAGAAGCTCCTTCCTGTTGACAAGTGCTGCCTGCAGCTTTCGCTTCACTTGCTCGTTTTCTTTTTTCAGAAGTTCAAGCTCATTTACTAATACGTCACGTTCTCTAGATGCTGCCTCTGGCTCATACTGCTGCTCACATGCTCCACAGCTCAGGTGTGTATCTGTTGCTTCTATGTTTTGGTCTTTTTCTTCCTGGGCTTTTAATAATAGACTTGTTTGCTCTTTAAGACTCTTTAGCTCATTTACTAGAGAAAACTTCTCTTCATTTAGCAGGACCATTTTATCAGACATGCTGACACTGATCTCTGTCATCTGTTGGTCTTTCTCCAGCAGGGTTTGTTGCAGGGTCTCTATAGACCTGGTGTGTTCCGCAACAAGCTGTTCCAGGCTTGCTGCTTCACCTCTCTTTGAGGCTAAGGTCTGGGAAAGCTCTTTTATCTCAGCTGTGTTCTTCTTCAAAAGTTGTTCTAGATCAAGCACTTCACATTCCTTATTCTCGATCTGGCTCCTCAGATCTTTTAGTTGCATGTCCTGGTCAGAAAGCTGAAATTGTGCTTCATCCAAGTCCTTTTGCAAAGCTTCAATTTTTATTTCCTTGGATTTAAATTCATTTTTAAGGCTCTGGATTTGTTCTCTCAAAAGACTGCTTTCACTGTCTGACAGTCTCTGCTTTTCTGAAAGAGCTAGATTTTCCTCAAGTTGCTTCACCTGCTCTTTCAGTTCTGTTATGGTAGAAAGTTCCTTCATCTGACACAGGAGCTGATCTCGTTCTTCAGTCAAAATACAAAGTGCACTGTCAGAATCCTCTATTTTTTTTCTATATTCCTCAGCCAACTGGTTTAGCCTATCTATTTCAGCACCTTTTTCTCCTAGATCTTTCTGATAGGTCTCTTGTGATTGCTGCAGAATTATTTGCAGTTCTGTAATTTGGTTTTGTAACTTTATCAGTTCTTGAGATTGAGAGGTGCCAGGCTCTGGATCTGCTCTAGAGACTTCTTGCATTGCCTCCATCTCCCCTCTGCAGGGGACAGTGCTCCCCTGGGAAACTTGAAGACTGATTTTGTTTTCTTGAAGCACACCAATTTGCTCCATTACGGTTTCTTTCAGTAGTGAGCTACTGTCCAATTCATTTTGTGTATCTGAAGCCTTCTGCTCTTCCCTCTCCAGAAACTGTATCTGGTAACCATCTTCCAGCTGGTTAGCTGCTTCTTCTGCTTGGTTACCTGTTTGGCTGTTTGGGCCCTGGAGCTGACTTTTCAGAAAAGTTATTTCTTCCTGGGCTTCTTTCAGTTCCAGCAGCAAAACTGACAACTCTTTTTGTTTCTTTGCAGCAAAATATGCTAGAATTTCAGGTGGACAATTTTCCTCAGCAAGCTGCTTGCTTCCATTGGGAAAGCCAGCTGTTCTTGCCTAAAAGGAAAGAATAGGTTTCAGTCTTCCTTTGAATCCTATGAAACGGTCACTTTTGGAGCTATCTGCTTTCCACATTTTGTAGTTTAAAGATACCCTTTCTTGAGCTGGCTATTGCAATAAATAGTGACCCCACTAAGAACAGGAGGACTCCTTGGGTCGTTTCTGTTCATTTCAGTTTCTGAAGTTGCAGCACAAGAGATTCTGGCTTTAGGATTACACCACCAATGTAACTTCCTATACCTTTACTTCCCATTCCCTCTTGATTACATGATACTATGATTCTCAAGTGCTTCAGTTCTCCTGTGATTCTCACAAGCCCTCCAGTGTATTTATCCAGCCACATTTTCCTGATGTCCTATCCATAGTCCCTGTATGAGCAGGTTTTGTCCTCTGTTCTATCTGCCCATTTAACATGGCAAGGAACAGTGCAGAAGTCCTTATCCCTGTCTGTGTCCATCTTCAAAGTGAGAGCACCAGACAGAGCATCTGGACCAAAGTGCTTGGCTTTTTCCAAATAACTACCTTAAGGTTTCCTCCCATCTCCAAAACCAGGTAACAGAAGAAAAGCAGTCACAAATCCTTCCCAGAAAGCATGGCTCAGCAGCCCAGCAGTAAGTCAGCATTGTGTGCTGTACAGGCTGCCTGTTGGTCAGTGTGAGAGCAGGAACAATCTGCCGGGAAGCGCTGCAGGAACCACTAGCTCTTAAAGCTTCTTGTGGTGTTGCAATAACCACTAAGTTATGGGATGTTAAAAAAAACCACAAACAACTCTTTGGGGCTTTTAAACTAAATTAAAGCTTTCATATCCACAGATGCATAGAATACTGAGAGGAAGAAAAGTTCTGGACTAAAGTTGTACCTCAGAGAGCACCAAAGTGTCATCAAAAGGCTTTTGCACTTCAGAATTCACCAGCTCTCCTGACACACCTAGTGATAAAAGGTACACTTGTCATCATCAGCATAATGAGTTACAGGTAAAGTCAGCAGGTAAGTGGAGAGACAATATTTGGGAGTGGAGCTTCTCTAGTTTCCATCTGCATTGCACCCAGACAGCCCCAATAGCTCTGTGCCTGCAAAGCCCCCTGCAGCTGCTGCATGCTGGCACGGCCGGTGTCTGCACTAATCTCTGCAGAAGAATGAAGAGGCAAAAAGGCAACTGAACTAGGTAAGAGGTTGGAGTTTTTGTGTGTTTTGTTTTTGGGGGTTTTTTTTCAATAAACTGGAGGCAGATGGTGGTGGTGGTAATTCCAGACTCAAAAAAAAAACTTCCTAGCAGAAAGGAACCCAATTCTTGATCTTAATACTCTTCTGTATCTTACACACCAGCTTTTGCATCTACATTCTTCTTCAAGCCCTTCTCCCTTCTTTTCTTAGGAACCACTACTTTCTACTCTTCCAACATATCCTATCCATCCCACACTAGAATGTTCTCTTCTACCTCATGTGCATCTTTTCTATCTCCTGTTTGTTAGATTCTGACTTCAAAGCTCCTCTTTCCAAATCACTGTAGATTTCTCTCTGAAACTGCTGAAATTTCTACAGCTTTCTTGTCACATACCTTATTCTGTGTTCTCACCTGTAGATGAGCAGTCTGCATATGAGACTGGAGCTTCCAGAGTCTGCAAGCCTTTCACCTCAGGTCCAACATTCTTATTCTATTGGTGAAAGAAAAATACTTAGTTCTGAGCCATGATCTCAGCATTAGAAGACAGCTATCACAGATGCCTGCTGCTCTGCCAAGCTGTAAGTAAAACTGTTAGTCTCAACTTTAGACAAAACTTTGATGTATAATGGAAATAAACTAATTGATCTACTAATTGATTCATTCTGAAAAGTCCACTTGTAAGTTAACATGTATCTAATGTGAATGGCAATACTCCTGGCTAGTTCTCAACATATGTTGTCTTGGCACCATTAGTCCTACTTCTATGGGAAAAGGTATGAACCAGAGTACAGGGACTAGGAGTTAAAACTAAGTGAAGTGTCTCTAAAAAACACTACTCCCTCCTACCCCAAAAAAAGCAAGGAAAAAGCCCAATCAACAGTGGAAAGACTGAAAACAAAATTAAGTGTTCAGAATTAACATTTGCTGTAACTACCTGGATTGTAAGTACAGGGCACTAACAGACCACACAGTCATGGGGAATCTCCAGCCCCAAAGTCTAGAGCACTTTGCCTTTGCAAGCTCCAGGGACTTCCACAAGGCAGAAAATAGCGCAGATATGGTTTGGGTGGGTGAAGGACACAAGAATGCCACACAGACAGGAAAGGGAAATACCATCTGTATTCACAATACAAGTAGTATTTGGAAGCTATTTCTGTCTTTCATTATTAATCCAGTTAATAATAACCTTCCAAAGAGGATTGTTAAAAAAGGCCATAACAGCTTAGCTGTTTTAAGGCCGGTCCTTGACCTATTTTAGTTTTAGCTTATTTCAGCTGCTTAATCATTCTTTACCTGCTTTGCATTCTCTGTGACCATCACAGCTTCCTCCTGAAGAACAAGTTGCAAGTGTGGGATTTCTGAAATAGAGATGTAAAATCTGGTTTAGAGTAATGGGGATATTCTTGCAGGAGCTTTAGAGGACAGGGCACATGGCTGTTAATAACACTTATGCAGTGGAGGTATCTGACACTGTCAGTAGATAATGTGTTTTGGGAGTTTTATTAGAGGCAAACTACCAAAACAGCGTGCTGTTGTAAGTACCTTCCAGAAAAGAACAGTCGTTATACAGACTAAAATTAAAGGACAGATAATAGGGTTTCAAGAAACCTTTTTATAAAGGATGAGAAAGAGATATTGTAGCAAAATGCTTCAAATTTCATTTGGATAAAAATGAAATGAAAAGCTGTTAAAATTAGAAAGGAATAAAACACACAAAGGCCACTATCCAAGTCAGGATTGGTATAAGAATTCAGCTGCTGTTTGCCTCAGGATGTTTTTACACAGTATTTCTGTAAACTGGCATGTCAGCACCATTTATCTTAGGTATGTCACTGTATGTGATGAAAGGCATGCCCTGGGGGGCGAGGGGAGCAGGGAATATCATCGAGGCCTTCAGGCTTTTGGCCCCATCTCCCATAAAAGCTGCTCATGTACAGGCTGGACAAGCTGACATGAGGTGGACTGAACATGGGCTGAACGGCCAGCCAAGGGGGCAGGGATCAGTGTCAGGAAGTCTAGTTGGAGGCCAGTAACTCAGCCCAAGGGTGAATACAAAGTAACTACAAATATCTGTATTTCGTTCTACTAGTTCGGACTGGAGCCCTGTGAGCAGTTTTAGGCTTCACACTTAAATATGAGTGAGAAATCAGAAAGTCATAGAATAGTTCTGGTTGGAAAAGACCTTTAAGATCACCCAGTCCAACCCTTCCCCAGCCCTGCCCAGTCCCCACTGCCCCATGTCACTCAGCACCATCTCCAGGGCTTGGAAACCCCTCCAGGGATGGGGACTCCCCCCTGCCCTGGGCAGCCTGGGCCAGGCCCTGACAACCCTTGCCAGGAAGGAATTGTTCCCCAGATCCAACCTCAGCCTCCCCTGGCACAACTTGAGGCCGTTCCCTCTGGTCCTGTCGCTTGTTCCTGGGGAGCAGAGCCCGACCCCCCTGGCTCCAACCTCCTCTCAGGCAGCTGCAGAGCCAGCAGGTCTCCCCTCAGCCTCCTTTGCTGCAGGCTCAACACCCCCAGCTCCCTCAGCTGCTCCTCACAAGTTCTCCAGCCCCTTCTCCTTGAGCTCCAGCCCCTTCCCCAGCTCCGGGGCCCTTCCCTGGACACGCTCCAGCCCCTCCATGTCCTTCTTGTGCTGAGGGGCCCAGCCCTGACCCCAGGATTCCAGGTGTCCCCTCCCCAGTGCCCAGCACAGGGGGACCATCCCTGCCCTGCTCCTGCTGGCCACCCCAGTGCTGACACAAGCCAGGATGCTGGTGGCCTTGGCCACCTGGGCACACTGCTGGTTGTTGTGTCCCAAGTGCAGGTCTCAGCACTTGGCCTTGTTGAACCTCATACAACTGGCCTTGGCCCACGGATCCAGCCTGTCCAGGTCCCTCTGCAGAGCCTTCCTGCCCTCGAGCAGATCAACACTCCCACCCAGCTCAGTGTCATCTGCAAACTTACCAAGGGTGCACTCAATCCCCTCATCCATCACTGATGAAGATATTAAAAGAGAACTGTCCCCAATACTGAGCCCTGGGGAACACCAGTGGTGACTGGACACCTGCTGGACTGAACTCCCTCCACAACTGGGATGGCCCAGCCATCCAGTTTTTACCCAGCAAAGACTATGCCTGTCCAAGCCATGAGCAGTCAGTTTCTCCAGGAGATGCTGTGGGAAATGGTGTCAAGGGCTTAGCTGAAATCTAGGTAGACAACATCCACAGCCTTTCCCTCATCCACTAAGCAGGACACCTTGTCATAGAAGGAGATCAGGTTAGACAAACAGGACCTGCCTTTCATAAATCCCTCCTGACCAAGACTGATCGCCTTGTTATCCTATAATAGGAGTAACAAAACATTTAGAATGTACAGAGGAGGTCTGAAAGATGAAGATTGTTTTACAAGTTTGCATTTAATCTTTTGGTGTTTCTTTAAAAGAAATTATATTTGCTCGTGTTTAAAATATTAAAAAAGATGTCAGTAACCATATGTTCATCACACCTACTGGAAACATAATTACAATAAAAAAGCTTGTTTTGAAGCAAACATGCATGTAAACATGCATTGGAAAAGACCTTTGAAGACACATGACAGTGAAGCTCTAAAAGTCACAGCATTTTTTTAAGTGAAATTTCTTTCAATGTAGGAAGGACATGCCTTTTAAAAAAGCTGATAAAAACCTCCCAGATACATTTTGGATACATTCAATCTTATCTCAGAGCATGATATCAGATTAAAAGCTGGACTTCTGTAAAGCCTTTCATATAGTCCCTCCCAACACTCTTGCCACTGAATTACAGAGCTAAGGGTTTGATGAATGGACTGTTAGATGGATCAGGAACTGGCTGTAAGGTTGTGTGCAAAGAGTTACAGTCAACGGCTCAGTGCCCAAGTGAAAAACCAGTAATGAGTGGTGTCCTTTAAGGGTCCATACTGGAACCAATACTAAGCAAATCTTCATTCACAACACAGACGGTGGGATTGAGTGCACCCTAGCAAGCCTGCAGACAACACCAAGCTGAGTGGTGTAGTTGGTTCACTAGATGGATTTGCTTCTGTCAGTCTGTTCATTGCCTGAGATTCAAATAGCTTCTTTTCCCTTTAGAATTAAATTCTGCTTTAACCACTGAAAAAACCTGTATATTTGAAGATTTTGGCAACAAAAGCATAATGACATGTAACCATGGACATATTTATTATTTTAAAATAGGCAAAAAAAATTCTTAAATATTTTAAGAATATTAAAATAGGTAAGATAATCATACCACCTTCAGTCTTCTGTCTTTCCAAGATTTCTGTGGGTAGGAGTGAAGTCTCATTCTGATCTTCCTGATCTGTTTTTTTTTCTTGTGAAGTTGTTTCATCCTATTCAAACCATAGGACAGAGAGGAGAAATTCTGGTACGGTTTATATACACACATAACAGAATCACAGAATCTTAGGGGTTGGAAGGGATCTCTAGAGATCATCTAGTCCAACCCCCCTGCCAGAGCAGGATCACCCAGAGCACATCACACAGGAATGCATTCAGGCGGGTTTGGAATGTCTGCAGCCAAGGAGACTCCACAGCCTCTCTGGGCAGCCTGTCCCAGGGCTCTGTCACTCTCACAGGAATGAAGTTTTTTCTGATGTTTATGTGGAACCTCCTATGTTCCAGTTTGCAGCCACTGCCCCTTGTCCTATCACTGGACATCACTGAAAAATGCCTGGCTTTGATCTTCCAGTTAACCTTTTAACAAATCAATTGGCAGCTTTTAAATTATGCAAAATGACTATTTCTTCCCATGCTTCCATAGTCATAACATCTGCCCATGAGCTGAGAGAACCCATAATAGCCTTTCTCAAGCAATACATCACCAAAAAAGGAATTCCAAACATTTCATTTAGTTTCAGTTCCTTAACATATGGGAAAATTTCAGGAGACTCATGTGAAAAGATCATACCTGATTCTTCGATTCAGAGACCTGCATTACTGACTGGCATTTCTGCTCATTCTGACAGCAGATAAATTCTTCAGATTTCTGTAGTTCACCTAGTGGAGAGAAAAAGGGGAATTAAAGTGTTATTGCCTTCTTTGCTGAACTATATCCAGTTTACACATGTGCACAACAGTATATCAGATCACTTATCTCTCAGTCATTGCTTCAGTTTTAGGCTGTAAAGGAGCTGGAAGAAAATTAATTTGAAATAATAGCTTGTGGCAAGATGGATGTTATTAGCTCTGTTACAAGCATATAGAGAAAATGGCCCAGTTTGCTTTCCTTGGTTGTTTTACTTATAATTTCAGTAGAAATTCAGCCTCTAAAAATCGTGGCACATGTAAAAAGATAAGTTGATGGAAAAAAAATCCAATAAATTATTAATATTAATTAAAAAAATATATCTGGCTCAAGAAATCCATAAGCCTCAAAAGATAATAGGCTAGGACAGTACACAGGGAAAGCACCATATATGCTGCCCTGGTCTTATGCTCCTCCTCTTGCAGCTGGCTTTGGTCACTGCCAGAGACAGGAAAGAGGGATCCCACTGAGAGACCTTTAGTTTGACCTTTAGAGCAACCGCTCCTGTGTTCCTGTGCAACTAGGAATCATTACACCAAGACTTCTTTATGAGTTCTTATAAAAACAAAGCCTACAACCCAATGATCCTTAGGCTCTGGAGAATCTGCTTCAGCAAAGTGCTCTGCTTGCTCACCCTGTAGCTCCTGTGCTGTAGCACTGTTCTCAGCAGACACCAACAGCCGGTCAACATCCCGCTTCAGCTGGTCGTTCTCAGCTACAAGGGCAGCGTGCCTAGACTGCAGCTCTTGCTCAGACACCTTAAGACAACTGATCTGCAGGTCCTTCTCTTCCACCTCCAGCCTTTTTTCCTGCTCCAGGTCTTTATACTTTATCTCTAATTCAGCTTGTGCTCTTCTTGCCTCTTCCAGCTGTTCGGAGAGACACTGCACCTCCTCCTGCATGCGATGGGAGGACAGCTTCCTCTCAGCTAGTTCCAGCTCCATCTTCTCTCTGACATTCTGACACTCTCGTCTCTCTGCATCTAGCACATCCTTCAGAGTGCTTAGATCCACTTCCATCTTCTGGCACTGAACTAGGAGTGTCTGTAAAAGGATATGGAAATGAACTTAACTCTCAACTAGTTCACTACATTTCCAAAGCGAAGCACAGAAATTGTGTTTTAAAATTGCCTTTAAATAATTTTCAAATATCTAATAGCAGAAAGGAGAGACTGCATACCAGACCCTGCCTCAACGGTGCATGTATATGTAGCCATAAACACAGAGTCAATCTCATTCTTTGCATGCTGCAAAATGACTGAGAGCCAATACCACTCCAGAAGCTACATCTAGCAATGTACTAGCAAGTTCTCAGAAGACACACCAAAGTGCTCTGATCTGCCTGGACACTGCAGTCCAGAAACTGTCTAACTACAGCAGTGCTGTGCCAGGCACTTCTGTCTTAGGTGAAGCATGGTGTGCTTGACAGCTTTGCATATATCAGTCAGCAGTGTGGAGCATGAATAGATTTTGTCCCTGTCCACCTGCCTAGAGCCTGGGTCACTAGAGATGGCTGCTGCAGCATCCCTACTCGTTGTTTGGCCGTACCTACTATAAGCTGTGCATACATATCTGCAGCTCCAAAGCCTGACCTAAGGGAGCCTCCCATGCTCATTTCATGCTGGAAACCTGATGCCAGAAATAAGCTCCTGAGCTACTGACAAAGCCCCCATCCAGCACGTACACAAGAGTACAGTGACAAGCAAAGCAAAGGTACCTGGTTCTGCTGTTCAGCAGCACATAGCTCCTGCTGCAGCAATTCCACCACCTGAGTTTGTCCCAGTAGAGCTGCCTCCCGCTCCTCCAGCTTCCTCTGAAGTGTGCACATGTTCTGCAAGAGAGATAGTGCTACATGAGCACCTGGGAGGCTCAGATAAGAAGGCCAGGGATTTCCTGGCTCCATCCATACACCAGGTTTTTGTAACAATTACTTTAATAGCGTGAATAACTTCATTTTTGTTGACACTTATTCTGGAGCCCTGGTGCAGTAGGAATTGCTCACCATTGTTTCACAAATAGGGAATTGGAGCACAATAATTTAATACTTCTTTTTACCTGTTCTTTCTTTTCAACCAATAGCAAATCACCAGATTTAAGATAGGACTCTAAAAGTCCAAACTAGCATCCCAAGAACCCCAGACAATCAAATCACATTTCTCCTCAACCCTTCTGAGTTACTTTGATGAGAACTCCTCTCTCAGGGTGTCTTCAGACTGGCAAAATTGCTTTTCCTTTCTTCTCCCATGAGATTATGTCCTCAAACATACCTGTTGCATCTCTACTTCCAGATCTGACTTGGTTACTATCTTGAGCAATTCAGTTTGGTGCTGTTGGACCTGCTCTTCTAGGAGAGCTTCCTTCTCCTGAATCACTTCCTGCAGGGAGCTCAGCTGAAAACATGATCCACAACATTAAAAAAGTCAAAAAGGTTATGAGCTTGACAGACACACAGGCTTGCTTTTAACATGCACCAGCACATTACGTATGTGGTGAGGCCTTCAGCTTGATAATCCTCTATTTCACCTTGGTCAAATGGTATTTTATCCTACTAATAAATACATATTAATGGATATTTCAGATCCCAGAAAAAACATAGAATTTCATCTACAAATAGATGAGAGCCTTGGTCACAGCATATGTGTGTGTCTGTATCTCCAAGGGTAAGACCAGAGGGGTTGACTACTGAAGGGAGCAGGGAAGCCCTGGTCAGGCGTGGTGGTGGTGCGTGTGCACACTAGTGTGTGTGTGTGTGCACGCGCGCACTAGTGTGTGTATTTGACTAAAGTCAGCATGGGGAGGAAGGCTATGAGAGGAACCAGGGGGGTCCCAGCCAGCTCTGTGCACATGTGTGAGCAGCTGGAGTGAAGCTGTGGGCCCTGGGGTTTTTCATCTCCACATGCCAGCAACTGGGGACATCCAGGGCCAGTTACCGGGCAGACTGAGTGTCTAAGCTCAGCTGTCTGATTTCTGTGTCTGGTCATCTGTACACATACACAGGAGTTATACACATGCCTGTGGGAACACAACACAGTCATGCTACTGGCTGGACTGGTGGTCATGGAGCTTTGACAATCTTGCCTCTGTCAGGCTGCTGGGTTTAGCCATATGCCCCAGCAGCAGCAAGTCCTCAGGAACAACTCTATCAAATTGTCCAGTGACAAGAAATGTAAGAATGGTTCAAAGCTGCATCAGGGAAGGTTCAGACTTGGCATCAGTAAATATTTCTTTACCAAGGGGGCACACACTTGAAGAGGCCTCCTGGAGAGGTGGTTGATGCCCCAAGCCTGTCAGTGTTTCAGAGGCATTTGGACAATGCCCTTGACAACACACTGTAACTCTTGGTCAGCCATGAGGTGCCCAGGTAGTTGGACTAGATGATCACTGGAGGTCACTTCCAGCTGAACTGTCCTACCATGCTAGTGTAAGTGCTGGTGGGGGGAAACACAGACACATGCACATACACTGATGAATAGAAAAACTTTTCTGTACCTGTGTGGCATACTTGATTTCAGCATCTTTGAGATTCACTTTGGCTAGAGCCAGTTGTTCCTTCAGATCCTGAACAGTCTCCTCTCGCTCCCTGAGCTGCTCTCTTAGTGCTTTGGCTTCCTCTCTGTGCCCTTCACTTGTATTTTGGTTACTCTGACATGACAAGAGGAAAGAAGTGGGAAAAAAAGAAACAGAATAAACTGATCAGTTATTAAAAAAATAAATTAGAATGCTACTGCACTCTTAACTCCTAACCAGATGCTTATTTCTACTACATTTTTTAATGTCTTCACATTTTCTTTGTTTCTTCAAATGAAGTTCTCCTCATTAAGTAACCATTTTCCCTATTTCTCTGTAGATATGCACATGATGTTTTTAATTTGGAAGTGTCAAATCCCTTTAGAACAGCTAACTATCTAGACTTACCAAATAAACTAAGGTATATCATATTATCAAATAAATTATAATACATGATCTACGATATTACCACCTTGGTTTGTCAGGCTTTTTAATTTCCCAGGTTTCTCTAATACCAGAAATCAAACATTTTTTAATTAGCAATAGAAGAATATTCTCCACATGACAAAGGGGCAGGCATTAAACATTCCAGACTACAGAAAATGCCCATGGAAATCTCTTCAGACTAAAGGGATTTCCAGCAATTAGTGTATTAGAAATAAGCAAAGACAACATGCAAATAATCATCAATTCTACTCTGCTTTGAGGTACTAGAAGAGTCTGTTTACAAGCATGAAGTTTAAATTCAGACACTTCACATAAAACAGGTGCTGAGGCCAGGTCTCCTCAGACATACCACCTCCCTACACCTGCTCTCTCCCCTTGCCTCTCACAGGCACCCTGCACAGCAGCCTGTTCCCCCACATCACCGTGGTACCCCTGCTGAACACAGGCCTGTGCTGGGTCCAGCCCATCAACCCTGTCACTAAGGAGAAAAATTCTCCACTCCCAATGATTCAAGCACTTAGTGCTGGGGATTTTTGTCTGAATACATACAAATTGTACCTCTTTCCTTTTCCTTGTTACAGATATTGGATCAAAGACCATCAATAACACAAGGAGTCTACAGATTATTTGTCCTTTAAACCCATTCTGAAAAATTTAGGAAGGCTTTTAGAAGGATTTATAAGCCAGTGTAATAAGAGTAAGTAAGAAGCTACTGTTCCTGAAAAAGTGAGTCACCTACAGATAAGGTCTCTAGAAGCAGGTAGAACAGACAGACAAGGAAAGCTTTAATTGCACTTACAGCCTAGAAGTAGAACGGGGGAAAAAAGACACAACAGCAGTGCAGGGAGCTTTAAGAAGCCATGGATAGAAATGATTTATAAGTCTGGGGCAAAGCAGTTGCTAGGGGGCAAAGACAGGTGAATTAGTTTGCTTACTTGGGATTAGCTTTCAGGATTGATATTTACAGTCGGATTTGGAAAAGCTTCTGGTAAAGTCCTTGCACAGTGGCCACCACATGGAGTGCCACAATTAAGGACATGAGCACAGCCACAAAATTCCCAGAGCTGGAGCTTTCAAATATCATATTTTCCAAAATTTAGAAATTCTTGTATCTGAACATAATTTGTGATTATCCACTTTAAAAGTTTAAGAGGAGCCTCAATTTTTCTGTATGTAGATACCAACTACTTAATAGAAACATCTAAGTTGATATTTTCATTCTCCTGAAAATGAGGTACTCTGTTAAAAGCCAAGAAAGTAATAGTACCAATTAGGTATTTTAAGTAAGTCTTCCCATGGAGCCTCCACCATGGAGAGGAAAAAAAGCCCTTTGCTATATTTACCCCTCATGATTTCCAAAAGGAACCACTAATGTTCAACACCTCAGCCCAACATGCAACCCTAACCTTAATTTTTCATCTTCAAATGACAGGGTATCTGTACAGGAAATATCACCACTACTCAAGACAGCATCTACCTAGGGAAAGTTACTGCCTTTCAATTTTAATTACCTCTTACCTCCTTGTTGTTGTATTTCAGCCAACCTTCCCGCTCCTTTCCTGTACTCACATGACAAATAACATTTTGAAACTCACAGCTCAGACAGACATGGGATTTCTGCAGGAAAGAACTTGGCTACAACAGATTACTGAGGGTCTGCACAGTGAAACTGGCCCATGCTCTGGAGATCAGGCTGTGCGCTCCAAGGGCATCTGCAGCACAAGAAAGCTGGACAGACCAGCCTCCTCTAGCAGAGACATCCCTGCTGTCAGTGCCTGGCTAACAAGAGCAACAGGACCTGCTCACTCACTGGGACCTACACTGCAGGGTGGCACCAGTTATCAGTAGAGGCTAACATCTTTTAGCAGCCCTGTTCTCCCAACCTTGGGGTACACTTGCTCTTCTGATGAGGTCTGTGCAGGCAATGGTGATCCCTTCTCTGTCAGCTCCTCAATGCGTTTGTTCAGAGCGGCCAGCCTGGCTTTGGCCTGAAGTTTCAGCTTCATCAGCTTGGCATCTGCAGCCTCTCGCTCTTCCTGTGAAAGGAGGACACAAAGCAATGGCACTTGAACTGCCAGTGCTACCACCCTGAAAGCAGCACTTCGAAATGTTACTTCATTTGTCAGTCTGCTGCTCTTTGTCCAAAGCTGCCTCCCCAATAACAGTGCTAATTAAAACACATGCAGGAAACAAATCCACTCAAACACTATACACAGATAATAGCTCCTGCTCTAGGACTTCCTTGTCAAAGAAGAGTACTCAGGGCACTTAACAGTTACTACAAACTCAGTTTGCCTTCCTCTACTGTACCTAGTCCCTCAACACTGTCTCAGGAAACTGCACTTCTGCTGGGGTCATGCCCCAGGGTATACGAGACTGGCCCGCCGGGTGAATGCAGCACAGCCTCCTCTTTGTCTCAAACACTCTGAAGTGGGAAAAGAAAAGCCTCACACAAAAAGTATTTATTAGAGCCACCAGGGATCTGCACAGGCCTTGAGGAGCTCCAAGACAAAATGCTATGTAACTTGGATGTAACTTATCTACTCCAGAAGGAATTACCCCTAAGCCAAATGAACAGAAACTGTCCTACGTCTCTTGGTCCATTCTCCTGGGCTCCATGGGTCCATGCCCCAGGGTCCATTCTCTGGATTCCTGTAATTGTCTGGAATTGATGTATTGAGTAGTGCAGGTATCTCAAATATTCAAAAGAAACCAGAGACTGGCTTGCACAGGAAGATGAAGCAGCATTTTACTCTTGCTCCCAGGTCCCCAGTGAAAGGAATGATACCTGGAGTATAGTTTCTTTTTGCTGGAGCAGGGCATCCTTTTCTCGGACCAAATCCTTCAGCTGAACAACTAGTTTTTCTGTTTGGGCCAGACGTTCCAATAGCTCCTCGGGTACCTCCTCCATGCTTTCTGCTTTTGGCTCTAAAGCTTGTGCCTGAAACAATGAAACAAGTGCTCCTGAGGAAAGAAGTCTCAACAGACTGCAGCACAGCCTCCACTCTGCTCCTCGCAAGCATTTCGTGCAGCCTATGCAGTAAGGTGAACCCAGGAGGAACGCTCAGGATACCCGTGAACAAATACACAAGACGAGCAGCTTTGCTGAACACACCACCAGCAAATCTGAAACAAGTGACCCTGGAGAGACTGCCTCTCACACACTATCCCCTGCCTCAAGTACCAAAGCACAACATACACATCAAGCCTTCCACCATCACCCAAACATGCAGAGCTCCCCTTTCTGCTACACAGAATCATTAGTACTCTTAAAAGTCTTTCTTCACTTGAGTTATAGTTTGTTTTCTAGGATCATCTTGAGATGTGGAAACTAAGGAGATTATGGTCTACCCCACAATAAGTGCTGACTTAAGAGGTCAGGAACATGGGAGAAGCAGAGTGAAGGACAGCTCAGTCTAGTGAATGAAGCAGGGAAGTTCTCACTGTAGTCAAGTGATTTGCACTCCCCAAAGTAACTCTCAATAAGATCTGAAAGTCTTCAGGTAACACTGTACTTACAGCAATAGAGGGTTCAGAAACTGCATCTCCATCATCACCTGACAGCTCCTGTAGAACAGTGCTTGCTAAACCTGACAACCGGCTCAGCATCTCCAGCCTAAAACAAAACAGAGTCAATCAAGTTACAAAGGCAAACCTGCCAAGAAGAATGAGCATATGTTGATGCTGATCTGTAACGTGACCGAGGTGATCAGGCATACAGGGGATCACTCTCCACTGCCAGGAGAGAAAAACCAAAGTAAAACCCCAGCATTATCATGCTAATGAAAGCAGCCAGACTCTCTGAATATAAAAGCAGAGGATGTGCTCGTAGGACACAGTAAGATACCTTCACCCTTCTATATGTATGACTGAAAAATACATTTTTATATGAGATTTCAAGTCACCCTCATAGTTCATTCCTGATCTTTCTTAAAAGTGACATTACAGAACCATGATCTGTTCCGCTTACTCAAAAGGTGAGTAAGTGATTCTTAAAATAAGTCACTTCTTCACAGGCCAAACATTCCCTGTAAATACATAAAAGCTTTTTGTTAGTAAGTAGTGGGAATGGTGAACTCAGTCCAGACATTTTATAAGCAGAACAAGTGTCACATTAGAGAGATATTGAGACCTTTGCATGTCACATACGTGACAAGACAGGGCCTTGACATAGGGGAATAGTCTGGAGAGGGCATATATTCCTGAGCTGTTGCTTAGCATACCTTCTTTCCTTTCCTAGAAATTCAGGAGCCAAAATGATCCAGCAAGTGGAGGAGAAGAATTAGAAAAATGCAGCAGTACCAGCCAGCAAGACATAATTTACCATTTTGGAGAGAGCAGCAGATTAAGTTCTCCATTATTAACCCAGACAATAGGACACAATTCACTTCAATAAGTTCATCAAATTCTAATGGGCAGTTAACAATCTGAGCTGCCCATCACAAGGATCTCAACAGGTGAGAGAAACAGATGGATAGAAACATCATGAAGTTCAGAAAAGGCAAATCCAGAGCCTTACACCTGGGATGGAACAAACATATGCAGCAGTACAGGCTGGGGAACCACTGGCTATAAAACTGTGTTGCAGAAGGCAATCCAGGGATGCTGGCAGATAAGCTCAACATGAGTCCATGGTGTGCTCTCACAGCAGAGGTGGTCAGCTCCACATGAAGTTGCGTGAGCAAGACTGCAGCCAGCAGGTTGAGGGAACCAATTATTCCTTTCTATTCAGCACTTGAAGTACACCGTCCACTTTCAAGCTCCCTGATACACAAAAATATCAGGGACAAACTGAAGCAAGTACAGCAGAAAGCCCCCAGGATGACTGTGGGTTGGATGACAAGACACACCCAGAGGCAATGAACGCTGGAGTTGTCCAGCCTTGAAAACAGCAGGTGAGGAGAGGGATGTAATTGTTGTCCTCCCTAGAACCACCTATGAGGTAGCAACACACAGAGCCAGACGCTTCTTACAAGGAGCACAGCAGATGGATAAGAGACAGGAGACACAAGCTGCAGCACAAGAAATTTCAATCAGAAAACAAAGATTAAAAAATTTAAAAATAAATGCATAGGGAAGATGCTAAAAAAATACTGGAACAGGCTCACAGCAGCCTGATCTAACCCTGAAGTTTGCCGGGCTAGGAGAGGAGGGCAAGACCAAATGACCTCCCAAGAGTTCACCAGAGAGGGTAGTGATAGGACAAGGGGTAATGGTTTTAAACTGAAAGAGGGGACATTTAGGTTAGATATTAGGAAAAAATTCTTCACCATGAGGGTAGTAAGGTGCTGGAACAGGTTGCCCAGAGAAGCTGTGACTGCCCCCTCCCTGGAGGTGCTCAAGGCCGGGCTGGAAGGGGCTTGGAGCAACCTGGTCTAGTGGGAGGTGTCCCTGCTCATGACAAGGAGGTTGGAACCTAATGATCTTTAAGGTCCCTTCCAGCCTTAACCACTTTGTGATTCAATAAGATCCCTTAAGATCTAAATAATTCTAGTATTCCATGAAGAAAGGTCATGTGACACTTGACGCATCTCTTAACAGAAAAGCTGTACTTCTGTCCATACCTGTAAATGACAAAATAATTTGTACAAATGTAAAAGAAGCTCCAACAGTGCAAGCTGAACCCAGACAAACTCACATTAGTCATAAGATTAAGTTTACGTTACAACAATCATCTCAATCAAATGGAATATTTAGCTAGAAGTAGGCTTCTAAAGCTGGCTACAATGATCCACTCCTTCCTGACCTCCTTAATGTTAGTAACTAAATCTTTGCTCCTGGATTACCACCTAAAGTGTGGAAATATTGACAGAGAACAGTAGAGCATTGTTTTCCTGCAGCAGTCACACCTTCTAACCACCTGGTTCTGCAGAACTGGAAAATGTCACAAAACATGTTAGAGTATTGGTAGCAGAAAAGGGCATGTGAACACCAACCTTTTTATGCACCAGGTAGTTCATAAGTCTGCTTATTCAGCAGTAAAGAGGTTTCCAAGGCAAAGCAGTCATACACAGCTCCTTCCTGCCATTCCTTTTTCTCTCTTGGGTACAGACAAGTTACATGAAACAAGACTCTTGACTGAGAGAGGAAAGAGGAAAAAAAAAAAAGGACAATAATTTATTCAACAATAGAGTTACATCCATTCTTCAACTCACGCAGTACACTTTGGGATTCATAGAATCCCAGACTGCTATGGGTTGCAAGGGATCTTAAAGCTCACCCAGTTCCATCCTCTGCCATGGGCAGGGACACCTCCCATTATCCAGGTTGCTCCAAGTCCCATCCAACCTGCCCTTCAACACTGCCAGGGATGGGGCAGCTAAAATTTCCCTGGGCAACTTGGGCCAGAGTCAGTCACTTGCAACAAGCATAAAAAGTAAAAGCTCTTCCCTGTACAGAAAACAGGTTTTCTCCTGTACTTGCAGAAACATGCCCTAGTCTCTCATGTTGTGTGGCATGAGCTTAGTCTCTTCAGTCAAGTTATCCACAGGACAGCAATGTGCCCTCATGGCCAAGAGAGCCAATAGTATCTTGGGATGTGTTAAGAGCAGTGTGGCCTCCTGTGGTTCTCCTCCCCCTCTGCTCTGCCCTCGTAAGACCACATCTGGAGCATTGTGTCCAGTTCTGGGCTCCCCAGCTCAAGAGAGACAGGGAGATGCTGGAAAGAGTCCAATGGAGGCTATGAGGATGATTAAGGGACTAGAATATCTGTCATACAAGGAAAGGCTGAGAGACCTGGGGCTGTTTAGTCTTGAGAAGAGGGGACCTTATTAATGTCTACAAATATTTGAAGGGTGGATGTCAAGAATGGGCCAGTCTCTTTTCAGTGGTGCCCTGTGATAGGATGAAGGGAAACAGCACCAAGTAACAACACAGGAAGTTCCACCTCAACATGAGGAAAAACTTTACTGTGAGGTTTACAGAGCACTGGAACAAGCTGCCCAGAGAGGTTGTGGAGTCTCCTTCTCTGGAGACTTTCAAGACCCGTCTGGATGCCTTTCTGTGTGATGTGCTCTGGGTGTTCCTGCTGCAGCAGGGGGGTTGGACTAGATGATCTTCAGAGGTCCCTTCAAACCCCTATGATTCTATGATTAACCTGCTGCTGAACACAGGCTAAGATGCTCTGCTGGGCTTGGCTCACAGCTGACTTTCTCAAATGGTAAACAGAAGAACCAAGGCACCTGTTTGCACAGGCATGGAATCTACAAGCCTGAACTCACTTTTGAATCATATCTTCAAGTGAGCTAAATATGGCAAGGGATGTGAAAGGGACTAAAAAGTGCTTCCACAAATTATATAAGCAGCAAAAGGAAGCCCAGGGAAAACATGGATCCACTGCTAAATTTGGCAGGGAGGATCACAGAAAAGGCTGAGGTCCTCACTGCCTTTTATCCCTACGTTTTTAATGGCAAAAACACCTGCAGGAATCCCAGTCAACTGGCACCTGATGGGATCTCTGGAGCAAAGATGACCTTAGGTGGAAGAGGACCAGGCTAGAAGCACCAACCGGCCACACACAGGTTCATGGGACCTGGCAGGATGCAGGCAGAAGTGCAGGGGCTGCTGGCTGGTACCACAGCTGATGCACCCCCAGCAGCTTTGCAGCTGCCCCAAAACTGAAAGGAGGAGCTGACACCCCATCAGAGGGTGTGCTGCCATCCAGGAGGGACCTGGACAGGCTGGGGAAATGGGCCAACGGGAGCCTCAGCAAGTTCAACAAAGGCAAAGTCCTGCACCTGGGGAAATACAGCCCCAGGCACCAGTACAGGCTGGAGGCAGTCAGCTGGACAGCAGCGCTGCAGAGGAGGACCTGGGGGTCACGGGGACAAAAAGCTGGCCATGAACCATCAGTTCACCCTCATGGCAAAGGCCATACATCCTGGGCTGCATTTGGAGCATTGCCAGGAGGAAGGTGATCCTTTCTCTCTACCCTGCACTGGTGAGGCCACATCTGGAGTACTGTGTACAGCTCTGGGCTCCCCAGAACAAGAAAGATGTGAACTTTTTGGAGCCAGTTTGGTAAAGGACAACACAGAAGAGGCTCAGAAAGGATCTTATCACAGAATGAGTGAGGTTAGAAGAAACCCCCAGAGTTCACCTGGTCCAGCCTCCCTGCTCAAACAGGGCACCTACAGCCAGTTACCCAGGACCATGTTCAGACAGCTTTTGAACATCTCCAAGGAGAGAAGCTTCAGCGCCTCCTTGGACAAACTGTGCCAGTGCTCAGTCACCCTCACAGTAAAAAAGTGTTCCCTGATGTTCAGAGGGAACCTCCCATGATTCAGTTTGTGCTTGCTGCCTCTCATCCTGTCACTGGGCACTACTGTAAAGAGCTTGGCTTAGTCTTCTCTGAACCCTCCCTGAGAATAAAGCCAGGACCAAGTGTAACACAGCTTTAAACGCTGGCCCAAAGCCAACAGTCTACACACCAGGTGTAGCTGTCATATGCATTAGCCTCAGGGACTTGTGGCAGGAATACCCTACACTTCATATTTACTTCTGAGCTTATACAATGCTGGCTAATATCCTTATAAAGAGAAGTAGACAAACACAAAAGGACAGAGGTTATTCTGTGTTCCACTGCCTCACCCAAATAAAGTAAACAGTACAGCTCTGAGACAAGACCACTGCTCTTTTGCTCGAGACTTTACTTTGAACACTGGGAATACCAGCAGTGTCCTAGAAGCAGCTCCTTTACTCCAAGATTTACTTTCCTTACTGACCCAAACAGTCCGAGTGCATCACAAATCACAAGATAGTCTGCATGCAAGTGATAAGCAGTGCATAAATCCACTTATTTCCACTTCGAGGTATCAGCCACGGGGAGGAAAGAAGTGTCAGTGCTTCTCCCCTAATTTATTCTATTAGAAGTTTATTATGCATATATTAATTCTTCGCCTTTCCCGTCTTTTGAAGGCAAACGGGCACTGAAGGCATTGCTGTTGCACGCAAGTGCTGGACGCTTGGCTATCTCAGCAGCTCTGAAGGACACAAGGACCGAAGGAAAGCAGCAGGGCCCGACCCCCGCCGCTCCGCAGGTTCGCCGCCCGCAGCCCGGGCGGCCGCAGCGCCTCCGGCAGGCCCCGCGAGCAGGAACTGCCCCCGGCCGGGCCCCGCTGCCCGTTACGTTTGGGCGCCACGATCACACCGCCGGCGACAGGCAGCGCGGGGCACCGGCATGGCGGGGACGAGCCACGGAGCCCGGAAGAGAGAGGCCCGGCCCGGCCCGGCCCGGCGGGCCCCAAGGGGCTGCGCACCCGCCTCGGCCCCCAGGGCTCTGCGGGGCCGCTGGCAGCGGCGTCCCCGCGCTGCACGGCGGAACCAGCCCGGCCCGGGGCCGCCGCCGGGAGCCGGGTCGGAGCCAGCGCCGGCCCCGCAGCCCAGGCACAGCGACAGGGCAGCACCGGGAGGGAGGGAGGGAGGGAGGGAGGCACTGACCTGCCGCGGACCCGCAGCCGGCGACGGACCCGGCGCCCTGACACCGCCCCGGCCACCTCAGCACCGGAACACGCCGCGGCCGCTTCCGCCTCGGGCGCGGCCCCGCCTCCTGGCTGGAGCAGCAGCCAATCAGCTGCGGAGGCGGGAAGATGGACACGACCCTCAGCCAGTTATGACGGAGCAGCCGCGCGGGCGCCGCGGCTCCCTCGCAACCTGGCACGAACTGACCAATCCGAGCGCGGCCCGGGGACCCGCCCCGGGAGGGCGTGGCCACGCGGGGCAGGCGGCGCGCGCGGCCGCGGGGCGCGGCGGGACGGCCCAGCCTGGGCGGAAGTGTCTGCGCGGCGGGGCCTGCCCGGGCGGGGGGCGCCTGGGCTGCCCTGCCCTGGGTAGGAGCGTCGCTCCGTGTCCCGTCCCTCCCTGCCCTTGTCCCAAGCCCCTCCCCAGCTTTCCTGGAGCCCCTTCAGGCCCTGGAAGGTGCTCTCAGGTCTCCCTGGAGCCTTCTCTTCTCCAGGCTGAACACCCCAACTCTCCCAGCCTGTCTCCAGAGCAGAGCTGCTCCAGCCCTCCCAGCATCTCCGTGGCTCCTCTGGACTCTCTCCAGCAGCTCCGTGTCCTTCTGTTGGGGACCCCAGAGCTCTACACAGCCTTCCAGGTGAGGTCTCACCAGAGCAGAGCAGAGGGGCAGAGTCACCTCCCTTGACCTGCTGGCCACGCTGCTTTTGATGCAGCCCAGGATATGTTTGGCCCTCTGGGCTGCAAGCACAGCACTGGTGACTTGTGTCCAGCTTTTCATCCACCACTACCCCAAGTCTCCTTTCCACAGGGCTGCTGTCTGTCACCTCATCCCCCAGCCTGTATTGATAATAAGGATTGCCTGCTGAACTTCATGAGGCCAGAGCCTCCCTCAGCTCCCTCCTGTGTCCCCACGTGCATCCCAATGCACCCACAGTCCTGCTGCTGGTGTCCCCATGTAGTCCTGCCCCAGGAGATGGCCTGGGCTCATTGGCACAGCCTCAAGACTAAAGCTTGCCAGGCATGGTCTGAAGTCTTCAAGACCTACCTGCAGCTTCGTTTCACTTGCTTTAGCTGTGTGAGCCATTTCTCTACTTATCAGGTGTCTATGGCTAATTCATTTTACTTATTTCTCCTTGTGTGATACAGCCCTGCTTTTATATAGGCAGTATCAGCAAGCAGTTATTGTAGGTAGAATGAGATATTTACAACTCTTAACACAATGATGTAAAGAAATACAGGCCTGGTGAAACAGCTGAGGTCTTGAGAAGTGAAGACACAGGATTGGGCATAGAAGGGAACAGGCATGGGGTGATAGGAAATGGGGCAGAGCTTTCATGCTGGAGACACCCTGGTTATAAACTACCTAATGATTAGTTAAAAAATTGCAGGCCCAGACCTGGACAAAACTGGGTTTAGGGGTAACAAGGTAAACATATCTAAGATATGTACAGGAAACAATTTAGAGTACATTCAAATGCACGTGTATAAAGAAAGAGAAAGGTATACATTTATGTTAGCAAACACACATATGTGAGCCTAAGTGGAAGGGAAGAGTAGAAAAGGAAAAAAAAAAAAGAGGATGTGGAAACCTTTCATAAGATCATCACATTCCAGTGAAGGACCCCACATGCTGACAACTTGCCATGAGATGCCCCCACTGCAAACACCAGAGTGAACCACATGTCTTACTATCCAGAGGAGCAGCAGTCAGGTGAGTGTAGCACCAGAAAAGGCATAGAAACTAAGTGTGCAAGTTGCAATTTTAATTGTATTATTGCTATTAGTGCAACTTTTCTATTGTATATAAGTACTTGACCTACATTGTTCTTCTTGGCTTTTCTGTAATTTGTTCTGGATTAATGATGACTCTTGAAGGAGACTGTTAAAATTTCTCTTATGCTAACATCAAAGTCTTGGCATTACATATATTCACAAAGAGGTGTGGTTGGTACTCTAGAGGGAAGTGATGCCATCCAGAGGGACCTTGGCAGTCTAGAGAAATGGGCCTGTGCAAGCCTCTTGAAGTTCAACAAGGCCAAGTGCAGGGTCCCTCACTCACTGTGATGGGCATCACCTCCAGGCCCCTGGGGCTGAGGGCTCCCCCAAGGCAGCCTCAGAAAGAGCCAGGACAGCAGCTTCATTTGTCTTGATGGGTTATTTGGGTTTCCCAGCCTGTGGGTGAATCTTTTTTTCATCTTCCTGTTTGTGCAGATGAGCCTTTTATGGGTTGACTGCACTTCTGTGGTAGTCCTGGGATTAACTAGGCCAGGGGATTAGTTGGGTTCCCCCACCTGGCATTGTTCCTCTCTGCTCCTTTGTGTCTGTTGGGATGAGCTTTTTCCCACCTAGCCTCACATTTATGAGGGGCTACCTCTGTAACTAAGTTATCCAACAATTCTATTTGAGAAAACAGACTGAAATCCTGTTAGAGGAGCAGATCTTTACTTCACCTCAGCCCCCACATTTTGGAGCCTTTTCATCTTATTTTCATATATAATTATATCAAGGTTAAAAACAGGTTGGTGCACCAAACCAGTGTAGCTCCTGATGCCAGTTTCTGATAAAGCTTCTCAGCCTTTCTGATTTGGCCCCTGGAATAGCAGTGATTTGATAGATTATCTTGCATATCCTTTCCATTCTAAGAAGACTGTATCATTGAAGCTTTCATGTTTGTAAATGAGCCTCTAAGCAGATTAACATTCATAATTGGTTTGTGGAAGGCTGGATCCCTTGCTCAGCTGACACTGATGTCCAGCGTGGACAGGAGCAGAAGGGCAGTGCTGCGAAAGCAACAGGAGGAAGAGGCTCATTCCTGTAGCATCATTCTTCTGACCACACGTACACATGGGCAATAACAGCAGCTCCACAGTGGATGATCTGCAGGCTGTTGAGATCCACCACTGGTACAAGAAGTTCATGACGGAGTGTCCTTCTGGACAGCTGACAGAGCATGAATTTAAGCAGTTCTTTGGGCTTCGAGGGCTGGACCCAGAGGCCAATGAGTACATCGAGCAGATGTTCCGTACGTTTGATATGAACAAGGTGAGTCCTCTGGCAAGCAAATCAACTGCCTGGTAGTGCTTAAAGGTGAACCAACTCCTGTACTTTTAGAGTCCTTGGTTTTCTTTTCCAAACGTTGGTGTGGAAAGGTGCTGAAGGACACTGATGGAAAGCAGTGAGCAAATGCAAGAAGCAAATTAACATGCGTGGATAATGACATAGATACCACAGCCATAGGTAATAACACCTTATTATCTAACTATCTTGTGTAAGTTTGTCTTTGAATATTGAGAATTATGTATGAATTGACTTGGCCTTGTTTGACTAGTTAATACTAATGAAAGGAGATCTCATTACTACGCTTATATGTTCTTATTCTTGCTATTCAAAACTGTGTGTATTAGATAGTAGAGACTATAGGAAACAAACAGAGAAAGTAACACCCCTTGGTTTTTGCCTGGTTTTTACCTATATATACTTAAGCTTATGCTTGCAGGCCTGTAATCTCAATGACAGAGAAATGTGGGTGTATGGCAGCCTGGGAGAATTCAGCTTTGCCCTCTGCTCCAGGGTTCTGAAGTAGCTGGAGCAAATGTCTGAGAATCAAAGAGAAACTAGTCACAGAAACATGTGAAACAGGTGGGAAATCACAGAGTTATTTTGAAGAAGGAAAACCTAGGGACTGAGCAGAGAACATTGGCTTGGACAGCATGTGAGAAGGCATAAGGACTTAAGGAATACTAAAGAATATTACAGCATTCTTCAAGATAAGAGAGGAGCAGCCAGGCTCCAATAGGGTAGATGAGGTCTTGTGGTTCATGTAAGGACTGGAAATTACTGGAAATGTCAAAAAATATCCCTTTTCATCCTAAAATTCTCTGTGCCCAGGATGATGATAGTAATGAGAAGCAGTTTTATAAACTAAACCAACACATGTACAGTTCTTGCACAAGTCTTTGCCTTTACCCCTGTCATTTCTTGGGTTGCTTAAGGACTTTAAAATTTGTTCCAGGGTGTTACAGATTCTACAGTTCTCCTGTGAGCCTGTGTTATGCAGTAAACAATGTTTTAAGAAGACTCTCAAATTCAAATTTGGTCATACAAGGATAAAAAGCTGTCTTCTAAATAAAGTGATAGTGACCTCAAGGGGAATGAAGTAAGATTGTGCCAACTAGTGGAGATGGACTGGCACCAGTTAACCTGCTAAAAGTTATCCACTTAATGTGAGCTTCTTTTATAAACGAGGGCCAGGAACAAGAGAACACAGAGAACAGCCACCTTGCAGTCATCCAGACATCAGCAATGGATGGTCTCATCTGCCCTCTGGACATTCAGATTCTGAAAACCCTGCTGAGGACAAAGAGGATACATTTTCAACCAAGTTATTTTATCAACTGCAATCATGTCCTCCTCACCTTTAGAGGTGGTTATCTTTGTTTTCTGTGACTTTGCTCAATGAAGGTATGAAAAACTCACATAAGGGGAGTACTACAATGATCTTGAGTGAACATTTAAAAATGTGATTCTTGCTGTGAAACAGCAGTGCTCTGCTAGTCCACCTGTATTTGCCTTTTACATATATTTATTTACAGCCATTCCAGGAAGGAATCTGACTTTGTTTAAGTACCTCAGTAAATGAAAGTTTTGGTTTTTTGCTCTGTAATTGGCTGAATTAGTAATTCAGAATTTTTGACAGACATTTGTTGTTTCCTTTTAACCATGTCAAATTTTAGTTAGTGTTAAACCTAGGGGTTATGAAATTCCACTGTTGGGCATTTTTCTTGCAGAGGAAGAAAGAGCTTTTTGAGTTTCTTTGTAGAGGCAAGAAGTTTAAGTTTAAAAACCTAAATACAGAACAATTTTTCCAGCTGTCGAATCATGTTCTGTGTATTTAAAAAATAAATAAATCTTCAGTCACCTTTTTTTTTTCAGAGAAGGGAGAAGAGATATTGGCTTACTAAAATAGCAGTAGTTTCCTCCAAGGACACAGCACACCAGTACAGAAAACCTAAGGCAGAATTACCTTCCATTTTTCTTGCAGCCAGGACCTTGGATCAGTTTTCTTTCCCAGCAGGACACAAGTCAGCTCTGGTGGACAGAAAGGGTTTGTCCACACTGGCTGTGAGGAGTGGCAGGTTCCGTGGATGCAGGTGCCAAGCACAGAGTATCCCAGGTCTGTAACAGATCATAAAATTAGGAATCCAGATTTTTAGGAGATCTAAAAGGTGGCCAGAGAAATAGCATCTGTGTGAACTAAAGCTTTTTCTGAAGTCACAGCCTCTCCACCACGTCTTTTTCTTTCTCTTTTAGCTGTGACTCTACAAAGGTAAAACAGCTCCAGAGCCATAATTCCTTCAGGTTGTTTCTGTCAAAATCTGGTTTCCATTTTCCCACAGGATGGATATATTGACTTCATGGAATATGTGGCTGCCCTCAGCCTTGTCCTCCGTGGAAAAATGGAGCAGAAGCTGCGTTGGTACTTCAAGCTCTATGATGTCGATGGCAACGGCTGCATCGATCGACGTGAGCTGCTCAACATCATTAAGGTGAGTCTCTAGGGGTCTGTGTTCTTTCCTCTTTCCTTAAAGACAAACCCCACCACACAAGTAAGACTTTGGCTACTTCCCATATGGATGATCATGGATGCGACCTGCTTTGACAGCATTCGTTCTTCTAGCAGAATTCCCCACAATCTCATAGGCCAGGAAGCAGACTTGACAGACCTTGTCTGTCATCTGCACGTGTGACAGCATGGCCAGCTCCAGGAAATTGTTCTAGCTGCCTAGGACCTGACTTGCACTTTCCAAGATTTCAGACTGTGTGACTGTCAGTTACGATCTCCGCAACGTGCCCTTCATGGGTCCTTTTCCCCATGTGAACAGTAAGTAGTTGGACAGTTACTCCCAGTTTGCTTTGTAGATCCAGCTCCTAAAGGTCAATGTAGTAAAACTTTCTGGCTCTGGCAAATAGTTTGAAGGAGATCAACTGTCAATGGAAGAGACTGTTTGCAAATAACTGTTGTGGAAGAAGATGTTGGAATTACAGGTGTAAACAAGATCCGGTGAATATCTCTGAATTATGCTCAAAATTCACGTTATTCTGTAGGGACTGGGAAACTAGAAAGATGCAGGAAAGATTCAGTAACCCTAAATAATTTACATTTCTGAATAAGAAAGGTCAGAAAATGGATTTGATAAGGATTTGAAGCCTGAACTGGCAACAACTACAACCACTAATAAGACATTAGTAATGCATTCTCATCAGGATATGATTTCTTAGTGCTGGGCATTGAAGAAACCAAATCAATAACTGTAATAATATACAGCTTCCTACTAATAGCTTGCAATAGAAATAATCAGACATCACAGTGAAGCATCAGGTAGTAATTGTTTAACACAGAGCTCTTGAGAAGCAAGTTCTGTGAGCCATAACTGGTGACAAGGAGTGTGCTGGCCTTCGAATTTTGTGGGTGCAGTCCAGTGTCTTTTTTTGGCAGCCTTAGAAAGCTTCTGAGGTGATACACAGTTTTATTAAAATGGCATGTGAAAAAAAATGAAGAAACTTACAAAATATCAGAAGGTAAAGCTAGAAAATGAATAGTCTTATACTCAGTATGAAGCTCTGGAATCACTTATTTCTTGGACATCCTAAATCAAAGGAAACAATTAGGCATGGAAAGAAAAGAGAACCCTGCACTATAATGTCAAATGCAGAGGGTGTTTGAGAGTGTTTATTGGGCTTGGTGGGAAGTGGATCAATTAGCTGGATCCTGATTCTGCCATTTCTGCAGTGCTTAATCTCTACCTAAGCAGATTTAGGGAGATTCTCTCGGCTTCACTGCTCATTCCATGCTCCAGAACCATGCTCTCTTTTCACCCTTTCATGCCAACCATAAGGCCTGATGATTTCTGCTGTGTTTTCCTATGATACTGGTTCATTTGTATATGGAAGGTATCAGGCATGATTTTCTTGTTCTGAATCTACGCTGCCAGGCTGCAATGGAATCAGTCTATTGCTTTGGGAGCCATTAGGCAGCTTCCACTTCTTGCTCTTTTCTTTTAGGCTATTCGAGCTATTAATGGTGGTGACCATGAAACCAGTGCAGAAGAGTTCACCAACCGAGTCTTCAACAAAATCGATGTGAACGGCGATGGTGAGATTCCTGTCTTCATCACCCACTGCATGTGGTCTCTGTGCTCCAGAGACACCTGTGTCTTCCTTTAAGGCTCTTCATTTTACATTTGCTTTTATAGGAATTCTCATCCAGTAATGCATTCTCCATGAATCTTGCTAAGGCATTTTCCTCCTTGCATCATGCATAATCAGCATGACAGGATTTGTTCCCTGTACTGAGTCTCAGCTGTGTTCTGTCCACATGAGTTTGGTAGTGTGGCTTTGGAATGGGTTTGGGGATTTTTTTGCCTTTTTGTATGTTGCTGTGTAGGTTATGTCAGAGTTAGAAGTGGGAAATATTAACAGATGTCTCTGACTGCTTCTAAATTTTTCAGCAGCAGGAGTTTAGTGTTCAAATTGAGTCTCTTTGCTGGGTCTGCTACAGGCAGTGCAGCAAGCACGTGAAGTGTATGAATCAGTCAGTCAGAAGCTGGTTAACACTGTAGTTGCTGCATGTCCCTTATATTTCTTTCTTTCCTACTTCAAGTGCTCATCACTTTCTGATGTGCTTTTTTGTTATTCCAGAAGAACTCTGCCAAGCTGCACAAGGGATTTTTGGCCTAGCACAGAAAACCTATTTCTGCCCATCACATCTTCCTTCTCTCACTTATTTTACACATGAAAACCAGCAAACACGGGGCAGGTTAGGACTATGACAGGTTAAGGCAAAAAGGAGTTGGCCAATCCAGCCTTATTTATAGGAAGCTATGATTCCACTCCTTAGCTGGGCACTTCCTCTGTTCTTTTTTATGTACACTTTCCCTTGTGTGAAGTAAAAAAAAAAAAGAAGCTGGGGTTGCCTGCATAATCAAGGAAGTTTCATACAAGCTTAAAAAGACTCTCTGAGGCCTGTTGGTGCTTTAGAACAGTGCAGGTGTAGTAAGTAGTCTGTAAAGTTAGATTACTGTCCTTTTCCTGTTGGAATGTGGATCAACGTGATTCTGATGCCTTTTGTGTTTGACACAGGTGAACTTTCTTTGGATGAGTTTGTGGAGGGAGCAAGGAAAGACGAGGAGTTCATGGAGGTTATGATGAAAAGTTTGGACCTGTCACACATTGTGGCAATGATCAACAACCGTCGGCACAGTGTATAGATCAAGCTGGGAGAAAACCGTACCAAGAGACAGAAGGGTGTGCACACAACAGAAAAGAGAGACAGCATTTTAAGAAACAAACAAAAGTTCCATGAACACTTACATGGCATCAAGAACAGAAAGACTCTGCTATATTTGTATATCTGAGTGTGTGTTCCTTTACAAATGCCAAAGCTCAGCCCCATACATGCAGGGCAGGTTCAGAAAAACTGCATCTGGATGGCAGCATCTGATTTGACTTCCTAAAATTTGAAGGGCAAGTTTCAGGGCACAAATTTCCACTTTATTCTGTGTCCCAAATTGTCACTTTGCAAGGGACTAAAAGTAACACTAAGTTTGTGAAGAGCAGTAGCAGAACTGGGTGATGGAGTGTGAACAATTTCTGACATCTACAAAATAAGAGCTTAAAACTGTTATCAATGTAGAAAACTATCAAAAGAACGTAACATGTCCTGTTCTTGTCACAGTATTAGATCATAAACATCATCATTTTTGTCTGTACCAGATGTGCTTGGCTTTGGTAGTCTCCACAGAAGCAGCTTTATTAATAATATGTCAAAAGCTCAAAGAAAAATCAGTCTTTAAGGCTGTTAAGTGTCAAATCTGTTCCCAGCTGCACTGTCAGTAATGCTGCTGTTGGTAGCTTTCTGTGGTCAAAGAAATCTTTACCAAACAAGTCAGCAGTTTAGGAGCAGTTTCTGTAACCAAAGAAAACATGCTGTACAGTTTCCCAAAGAAGAAGAATTACCTGAGAGATCAAATCTTTTTTTATGCTTGTTATCCTACTGCTCTCCTCTCATACAACTGAATAAATGCAGGATGTGAAGAAGATTCCAATATTGTTGCTTCACACATCCTTTATTGGTCTTTCTTTTCGTTCACGGAGAGAAAACCTAAAGCAAAAGAAACAACTCAGCAAGGTGACTTGTGAATTCTGCTGTTCACTGAATACTGGAATGAAGTGGATACTCTCTATCAGTTCTGCCATAGGCTGTGTCTTTGTGATGGAGCAGGGACAGAAATGGCAAACTGTGTCTTGTTGACTAATGTTAGGTAAGGTCACAACCAGAAGCTCCTTCGAATCCAGAGAGAGAACCAGAAGGTAAGAAGAGTGCAGAAGTCCAGCAGAGTGCCTGTGCCATAGTTGGGTATGTTTTTCCTGTGCAGAAGGAAGAACTTGCAGTCTTGTAACAAGACTTAGAATGGACTTAATTGTGCTTATATTTAAGCTTCTGCCATGTCCATATGTAGACTGCACCAAGTGCACAGGCTTTTGTCTCAGTCAGGGGGGGTGCAGTCAGTGCTGTCACTGAACCTGGAGACAGTGAATGATTATGTTTAGGGTGGGCACCAGTATTTTGCCAGGGAGGCTCATACTGCAGGTCCCACTGGCACATGCACACCTGCGATCTTAGAGCTGCCGAGAAGAATCAGCCTGGGTGTTGGCAAACACCCTCCAGAGGATGACTGTGAGTGTGTCCCTTGGGACTCTGCTGTCCCTGTGGGCTGAGGAAGACAGAGGCTTTTGTTCAAGAGTCTGTTGAACCTCCCCTGTACCTGTTACAAGTCCTCACTCTCCTACAGTTTCGTGGGTCACTTACATGTAAAAGTGCATTTTTCTAATCATCTGATGCAGAAAAACCCGTATTTTTAGTTCTTAGGAAAGAATTGTTGTAAAAGCAGCTGATGTATTAAATAAATCACCAAGAAGTTGTAGCCATCAGCAGTATTGCAGCAAGCTGCTGTACACACTGTGCAGAATCTTCTTGATGTAAAGGAGGAGGGATGTACATAGTTAATTATTAATAATAATCCTGAATATTTGTAAGTGGAGTTTATGTATTTTATTTTTTTTAATAGTCATTACAGAAAACTGTTTCTTCCTTGGCTGTCATTGCTGATGATGCGAGATCATCTCCCAGTTAAGGTGCAGTTATGACATTCATAGTAGGCAAAAAAAACCACATCATGCTGTCACTGCACTGAGTTCCAGATGCGTGTTTTGTTCTTCATGTTTCTGTTCTGTTCTTCTGTTGCTGAATGATTCACTGGGTCTTGGCCTTGCAGCCAAGTCAGAGACCTGTCCAGCAGAGCCTGTGCCTTTGTCGGGAGCTATGGGAAGGGAAGATGGGGAGGGGGAGAGGAAATCTCTGTAAAAGGGAGAATTGTTTTCTGACCTACTTCACTTTCTTTGTACAGTTAAGATTAAAATAATGTACAATAAATGTATCTTGGAATTTCCCTTCTTTAACAAATAGAATAATTAGGAGGAGGAGGATAGAATCTAGAGCTATGGTTTGGATTCAGCACATTAGGGTTTTGGAGTTAGGGGTTTAGGCTTAGGGAACATGGTTGGGATGTTCAGTGTTGGAGTTATCATTTAGGATTGGATCCAGAGTTATGGCTTAGGCTGGGATTAGAATTAAGGGTTTGGGGTTGGACTTGTGTTCAGGTTTGGAATTTGGGTTAATGTTGGTAATCAAAGGGTTAGGAATTAAAGTTCAGATTAAGTTGTAGGGATTTGAGCTTGGGGGCAGGGGTTAGATTTAGGATTAGAATGTAGTGAGGGTTAGAATTTGAAGTTTGGGGTACGTTTAAGAGCTACGGGTCCAACTTAATGAGTTAGGGCTTCATGTATCTGGAGGCAGAGAGGCTGTCCCAGCATTGGCTGGGACCTCAGAGTCACACCTCGGAGCTGGTGGTGCTGGAGCAGTTCCTGAACATCCTGGGCAACATGTCCATACAATTTTTCCTTGGGAGCAAACACAAGCAGCCTGGTAAAGAGGCTGCCAACAGCATCAGATCCGTGGGAACAGCACCAGGAGTCACTGCTGACCCACTCTCTCTTGTGGGCAGCCGTTAGGTGCAGAGTAAACCTGTGATAGTACATGTGATAGTACTCCAAGATGTTACCTGCCATGAACAAGACACTTCAGCCATTCCCCTCTGGCTTTTACATAAGTGAAAACACTTCTTTATCTCCCATTTTAGCACCGCTTGGAACAAGGAGAAAAATTATTATTCTCTAGAATTGTTCCTCGGTGAATTAAAATTAAATATTACAACACAATCTGGGTTTTTTGCACGTTTTTTTGTTTGCTTGTTTTCTGTATAAAGAAAAAAGGGAGAGTTTTTCCCAAGTAGTCCACAATGACAGTTCCTCTGAAAACAGACAAAGTTTGTATTCCAAAGCTAGTTACACATCTTAAATAGCCCACCCATTGTATTTTATATATGCACTTACTCAACTCTATACATGCATTTGTGTTGTGTATAAAAAGAAAGCCACGATAGTGCAAGTTGTATAAAATAGAGAACTGTAATTTGAAGTGTACAGCAACAGGCAAGGAAAGCTCCAGCCCTTGTGATGAAGAAGATTGATTTGTGATTATTCATTTAAAAATCTTGTTAGCAGAAACTAACTAGCCAGACAAAACTGTATATACATAACAAACATAACAGTGGTACCCAGAGATAGAACAAAGAAATGCACCCAGTTATCTCACATAATTTATAAAATATTTTTCTTAGTATCAAAAAGTGAGCCTTTAATTAGCTAGTGTGAAATTTGTACCCTGTATTTTCAGTCTTTCATTAACATAACATCATTTAGAGTTATCTGCAAACACAGAAATCAATGTGTTTTTAAAACCCGTTGCTGAAAAATGCATTTAACCTACACTTTCCAGCCTGTATACTGCATAGGTCATTCTTTTCTTATCTGCATTTTAGTTACATTGATAAATTGCCATGGCCAACTGCGATCCTGCCCTTTGCAGAAGCGGGGAAAGGCGGTGGGAAGAGCTGGCTGCGTTCAGCTCACTGGTTCAACACCAAACCCAAACATCAGCACAACCGGGTAACTGCCCAGCTCGGAGAACACCAGTGCCAGCTGGGCACCAGCCACAGCAGAAAGGTTATTTTACCATTTCTAGCTGCTCATTTTAATTTGTTGTAAAAAAAGCCTCTCTTCAAGAGAATTTACCACCTCTCTCTATCACTCCTCCCGGTGCCTGACAGCTTCTCAGCTTCTCGCAGGTCCTTAAAGGGCCGTTATCCCAGGCACTGGCAACGAATGAAGGCTGAGGCTTAAACCAATGCAAGATTTGATGATTAAAGGAGCTTTTACTTCCATTCTGTGAGGTTGTAATTTTAAACTAAGCAGCTTGAAAATTATTTATAAGGGAAGATTATTTTGAGTGTATTTTAAGCCAGTTTCCTTGGACAGAAGAAAGAACTAAAGCTGAATTGCAACCTCTCCCAAAATCTACACACTATACACAAAGAGGCTGTGGCACAACACAGTGAGGCTCTAATGGGACATGAAGTGGAGGTAAAAGAACATCATTCCTTCATCACAAGGTCTCTGCCCCCAGGTTGGCAGACAAAGTAACCATGTCCTGCAGCAAATAAACAGGGCAGATGATCCAGGGCAGGCAATTTGGGTGATTTATTAGGACTGTTTCTGTGGGTAAGTATGTAACATTTATTTTTGTTGGGCTCAGCACGTATAAGTGTCTGACTTACTAAGAGTAACTTAGAATCCTAATAATAAACTACATATGTAATACACCTTTGCTTTTTCTTTCTTCTCTAGCCTTCTTAAAATTCAGCTTAAGTTCTTATCTTGCACTAATACATTATTGGAAATAAAATGCTTGTCCCAGGGAGCGAGGACATTAACTCTTTTGCTGTGCAGCGTGGCGGGGGTCATGCCCGGTGCCCCCCAGTCAGGCAGCTGCGAACATCGGACCCCCAGGGAAGTGCTGGGGAAAGCAGCGCTCGGAGTCCGGGCACGGAGAGGACCCCTCCTCAGGGCTGCAGAGGCTGGGTCTGTTCCAGATTGCAGAAGGCACCTGAACGAAATGCAGTTAATTTCAGCTGCCGCTCCCCAGGGGTCGGCACGGCCGGGCCGGGGGTCCCGGCTGCCCCCGCACACCCCGCGGCCGGGGGGCTCCGGGAGGGGCTGCTCGGGGAGAGACCCCCCCCCCAGCAGCACAGCCAGACAAACCAGCACCTCCCTGGCGCCATCGGCCCAGCCCGGGGGGGAGAAAACAATGAGCGATCAAACCAACGAGCCCCTCGAGACTTTGGGGCAGCCGGTTCCCGGGCACCGAGCGCTGCAAACGAGCCCTTTGCTGAGGGCTCTGCAAGACCCCGCAGAGCTCCCGGCGCGGGGGTTAAACGGCAGCTCGCGTTTCTCTGCAGCCCGGCTGACATCAGGCTGCACTTTTTGAGGCAAATAATGAGAATAATATCAATGATGGCCAAGTTTTGTTCTGTGTACACTTGAGAAAATGTAGCAGAAAAATAGGTTCTGACCCTTTTCCTGCTGTTGGCAATAAACCTATCAGGAAACCTCGGCGAGCTCTTTTTCTGCAATTACACTCACCTAATGAGGTAAGCCTGGCGGGGTAAAACAAAAGGCACTGCAGATGCCTAGGTTTATTCTCAGTAAAGTAAAATTAAAGAGATCTTGGGTACCCTGAAATAGGATGATGTCTGTGAGCTGAAACCTGCAAACAGGAACGGCTGCAGGGTGGGGGCCTGTGACAATAGGTGACAAGAGGAACATTCCACACCTGATGAGCCTGACCGGGGAGTTCATGCCTGAGAGCTAAAACCTGCAAACAGGAACGTCTCCGAGGTGGGGGCCTGTAACAATAGGTGACAAGAGGCGCATTCCACACAGATGTGCTTGGTTCTCGTTTGTAAAGCGATTTTTTTATGAGAGAACCATTGTAAAAATGAATATTCATCATCATTCCGGGCCATCTAGTGTGCGCTGATGGGCTGTGTTATCCTTCCCTGGTGTCACTTGGGGTACCCCAGGGGGAAGGATTCCCCGCCCATCCAAAGCCGGAATAACGAATGCCTGCCTTCTGGACCTAAAGTCAAGTGCTAGAGGGTTCTTTCTGCCACCGGATTTTACGGATTGTACTTTGCCGACCCAGACGGGACCGCGCTCCTGCACCTCGAGGGATCCGGGGAATCGCAGCATCTCCAGCCGGCAGCGAGGGATTTTCGGGAAGAATCTCTGACCCCCGAACCGAAGAGCTCGGAGCAAGTTCCCTGGTAAGGCAAAGGCGCTCTTTTGGGGTTTGGTTCGGGGCTCGAGTTCCCTGTTTCTTTTGGGGTTCGGACTGCGTGTCACACCGTATGTTACTGCCCCTTTCATTCAGGACGCTTTAAAGCCTTTCCTGTACCCTTGTTTTTAAGCTGATGAAGCACCTGGTGAGGAAATCTGGTTTCAAGGTCTCGATGTCTAACATTGCAGCTGGCAACATACACTGTTCCAAGAGGAAAAACCTTTGAATGCAGCAATGACAAATAGGGAATTCAGGTCTTTATTCAGAAACCTGTGTGCTACTTGCACACCTTTAAAATTTTTTAAAAAAAGATAAAAGCTGATGTTTTAAAAACACATGCCAATCAAATTTTGATTCATGCCCTTATTATCACAGTTGTGTTGCCATACCTAGGAAAAGAATAAGTTTTACATAGACATCTTGTAAAGAATAAAATCCTGTTTGTTAATCAAATCAGGCTTTCTTAAAGGCTGGTGAAAAATTACAATGTTTTGACACTTCACATACCTAAATCACAGGCATCTGGTGTGCTTTAACACTTCAAAGGGGAGAGCTAAGTTGTGCGATGAGAAGGTGGAGAAAATGGAGGATTGGCAGGATCGGGGTTTGGATGAATTGTTAAGGGAAGCCCAGAAAGTGTATGTCCGCAGGGAGGAGGAAATACATAAGAAACAAGCCAGAATGTTGGTAGCTGCAGTCAGAGAAGGGCAAAGGACGTCAACCCCTGGAAAAGGGTTTGAAGCTCGCCAGACAAGACAGGAGACCCGAAAACCTTTAAGAGTGAGAGAACGGGGAACTGTGGTTTGTTTTTATTGTGGAGGAAAAGGGCATGTTAAAAAGGACTGCAGAAAGAGAATGATGGATGAGAAAATGTTAAAAGAAGAATAGGGGTGTCAAGGGCTCTATTTGCTGGGAACCCGAGAAAAGACAGAGCCCTTGATAAAACTAAAAGTGGGTCCCCAGCAACAAGAAATTGAGTTCCTAGTGGACTCGGGAGCAGAAAGATCTACCTTTCAAAAATTGCCCCAAGGATGTAAAATATCCTCTGTGACTATACAGGTTCTTGGAGCAAAAGGAGAACCTTTTGGAGTACCCGTAATAAAGGATGTGTTTTTTGAAACCCATTCTAAGGTAGGGATGGGGTCCCTGCTGCTCATGCCTGAAGCAGACTATAATTTATTGGGCCGAGATTTGATGATCGAATTAGGAATTGGCTTAGAAGTCAAAAATGAAACACTAAGAATTAAACTGTGTCCCTTGCGAGTAATAGATGAAGAGAAAATAAATCCTGAAGTCTGGTACACCCCGGAAACAGTAGGGCCCTATCTCGTTTTACTCACCACAGAAACAGCCATCCGGACAGCAGAGAGAGGCTGGACCCATGCGAGCCGTGTAAAAGGACCATTTAAAGACTATTCTTGGGAAGTGACAAGCCCGCCTGGAGATCTGAAGATTGCCTTCAGGAGGTTGTAAATGGACACACATATAACTGTGGTACAAGTGAGCGACTACAGCATATTGGTGGGGTATGGTTACGTTGATACAGGGGACATAAGAATCAAGTGTGACATTCCAAGCTGTAACTGTTATCCTTTTTATTTGTTTTATTTGTAAAGGGTGTCGAGAACGGTGGGGGACCCATTGCCGTTATGAGATACCCCCTCGAGGGGTTTGCCAACCTTGTGGGGACAAAGAGCGTGAGCTCACCAAATTGGCTCTAGACATAAAAATATTTATTGGTGAAATTCAGGAGCAATCTAGTGAATGGTGGGAGATATTTGCACGGGGTATAAAACCCGAGCACTGTTGCTATCACCCTAGCGAACCTGCTCCATTTGTAAATTACATTATTAAAGTGTGTTGTCGCAAGACACTTAAAGGGGTTCAGTGCAATTCACCTGAAATACACAGAAGCAAGTGATTAAAATGGCATTTATTCTCCTGAAGACTACCCCTGCTGCTGAGAAGATGATACCCCTCGTGGCTCGAAACAACCGAGTTGACGAGCGAGGCAGAGGAGTAAAAAGCTGTGGAGAACAGAACCCAAAGAGTGGGACTGTACAAAGACAGTGGGAGGACGGCCTCAGTGTTAACCAAGGGAATCGCACGAAACGCCCTGGGAGGAGTGATAGCACTGAAAAGGACTGGGTAACTGGAGTGAGTGTTCAAACTAAACTTATCAACCGGCCGGGCTTCCACCCTCCTCGACACACTCTAATTCTAATTCTACTAAATCTTGTAAGTGTACACGGATACTCTCACCAACCATTTAAATGGACATTAAGTAGGTGGGAGGATCATCACGTGATTCAAACTGTCACTAGTCCTGGGGCACCAACTTTTAAAACACACTTATGTGAGTTAGCTCCCATAAAACCCTGTTTAAATCTTATGGGGCATTATCTGTGTCCAAGCTCCAATCCCGGGAGAACATATTGCAATGCTCCCAACCAGTATTATTGTGCTTATTGGGGATGTGAAACGATTGCCTCAAATTGGAACCTAGGAGCAGGGCCAGATAGGTACTTGACAGTTAAATGGGGCCCTCAGGGATGCAGGCCCCCCCAGCGTGATCGATCTGGGGGAATTATCAATCCCGGAAATTGCATCCATCTAGAATTAACAATACAACAACCTCTTGATGAGGGGTGGCTTCTGGGAAAAACTTGGGGAATACGGTATTGGGAACCTGGAACTGATAGAGGGGGACTCATTTACATAAAGAAAGAAATAGTCCCTAATGACCCCGATCTGGTGGGACCGAATGAGGTACTAGCGGGAGAAATATCCCTCTCGTCGGATAAGGGGATACCTCATGGAACAGATACTGAGATTACTACAACAACAGCAACACATATTAACACCCAGGAACCTAGGGGCAATTCTCTTTGGAAACTGGTGCAAGCCAGTTATCAAGTATTGAATGCTACTTATCCAAACTTGACAGAGCACTGCTGGCTGTGCTATAACATTCGACCACCTTTTTATGAGGCAATTGGGGTAACTGCTAACCCTAAACAAATCAATGGGTCAAACCCCTCACAATGTCTGTGGAAAAAGGAAACCAGTCAGAGCCAGGGAATTACATTGGCTCAAGTAACCGGGCAGGGGAGGTGCATTGGGAACGTGCCCCACAATAAGAAGCACTTGTGTAAAGCCACGATCCCCTCAAATAGGAAACCACCAGCTGACTGGTTATTACCAGCAAGGAATACCAAATGGCTCTGCTCCTCCATTGGAGTAACTCCTTGCTTATCGCTGAAATTATTCAATGAAAGCCAAGATTATTGTATCCAAGTGTTAATAATTCCTAAAATTATATATCACCCAGAGGAATTTGCCTATGAGTATCAAACAGTCCCAAAACATCATTTGAATAAACGAGAACCCTTTACAGCCCTAACAGTAGCCACGCTGGCAGCTTTAGGTGCAGCTGGAGTCGGTACAGGGACAGCCTCCTTAATTCAACAAAATCAACAATTCAGTTCCCCTAGAGCAGCTGTAGATGAAGACCTAGAAAAAGTAGAGAAATCTATTAGTGCTTTAGAAGCCTCCCTGAGATCCTTATCAGAAGTAGCATTACAAAACCGTCGAGGATTGGACTTATTGTTTGCACAACAAGGGGGGTTGTGTGTTGCTCTAGATGAGGAATGCTGCGTATACGCAGATCACACTGGAGTAGTTAGAGACACCATGACAAAATTACGAGAAGGATTAGAAAAAAGAAAGAAAGAAAGAGAAGCACAGCAAAGTTGGTATGAATCTTGGTTCAATTATTCCCCATGGATGACTACGCTATTGTCTACTATCGCGGGACCCATGATACTATTAATCTTGGGAATAACATTTGGCCCTTGTATGTTGAACAAAGTAATTGAAATTGTAAAGGGCAGACTGGAAGCTGCCCATTTAATGCTTATCAGGACTAAATAGGAGCCATTAGATAAGGAATCAGCAATGGAAGAAACATTAGCTTTAAGTCACGCTGAACTCCAAAGATTTGATTAACAAAATGGTAAAAGAAAAAGAGAGGATTGTAATGAATAAAATCCTGTTTCTTAATCAAATCAGGCTTTCTTAAAGATGAAAAATTACAATGTTTTGACACTTCACATACCTAAATCACAGGCATCTGGTGTGCTTTAACACTTCAAAGGGAAGAGCTAAGTTGTGTGATAAACCGTAAAGGGTCACCCATAGGACACTGATGAAGATGAGGAGCCTTCAGCCTCACGACCACCAGGAGGCGGGATAAGACCGACCCCATAGCAACACATCGCTCAGACACAGAATATACCAGGAATGACACATATACGGGAACCAGAAGAGTATATAATCAGCTACTTTCGGGAAGTGGGTGCGCGCCGTTGGCGGAGCAAAGACTCCCCGGCCACCCAGCGCTGTTTTGCTTGCTGCCGCTTGCTTACTAAACTAATTTGATTAATTGGACTGGTTCCTGTCAATTATTGGGCAGCAATCTATAACAATCTCACTGTCCACGCCTCGGGCAGCACCTCTTGCGTAGCTGAGCTCTCTGGAAAGGGGTGATGACAAAGAGGACGCATAGCCCCATGCCCAGCCCTGGTCTCTCCTTGTGGCATTCCCTAGCCATGTTTTCAGCCCTTGCTCACTGTCCCTCCCACACAGATCCAGCAGATCCCTCTGTCTCGCATCACTTTCCCTGTGCCTGAACCATTTCTATGGCCTTTCCATGAGAACTGCATCTAATTTTTCACTTCAGTCCCGTTGCCTGCCCATCACTGGTCTCAATGTATTCCCCTGCCAAGAAACTTTACTATAATAAAGTGATAGCGGGTAGAGCTCTTTTGATCTTCAGGATTGTCTCCTATTTCAAGATGTATTTAAATGTCAAGGATCTAGAGAGCTCTTCAATCAACTTCTTACTCTGGACATAGTTTGCATTTTGTGTGGGTAAACGCAAGAGGACCAATAACTAATTCACCCAGTCTTGATGCTCCCTTGCTCCACAGGAACTTTTACACACTCAGGTGCTTCCTCTAATCTGTCTTCCAAAATTATTTTAACCACTTTGCTTTGAACATTCAGAAAGCTATTTTTCACTGTGATTGCTGTTATAATCAAAACTGACTATATGAGAGCATTAGGCAAAAATAATTAGCAATAGGAAAACGAAGAATTTTACTGCTTGTAGCGTTCTGTGTTCAGCTTGGAGCTGCTCTGTCCAGGGTTGCCAAGTCAGGGTTTAGCGGAAGAGCCTCAAGTACCTCTAGTTAGGGTGTTGCTACACCCGGACTGTTAAGGCTTGTCTGGGTGGAGTTTAAAGTTTGGGGTGGTTTGCTGACTGTAATTGCTCTCTAGATGGTATTCTTAAATGGGATCAACCTCTCCGGAAGCGGTAAGCTAATGAGCAGCCTCCTGGTGACTTGTAGAATATGTTTTCAGATTCAGTGTGAAAGGAGTAGCAACAAAGATGGAGGAGGAGAGCTGAGCGCTGTGAGAAGGTGGGTCAATGTGTGGTGTCGGAGGGAATATGCACCTGGTGATCATCTAATAAGGTTGTTTTTTTTTTTCCTTTTGAAGGTGGAAGCAAAGCAGATTAATGACCCCAGAGGTGGATAATGTAAGGCGAGTAATGACTAGGTGGATGATGGACTGGATATATTTCAGGTGCTGTATACTCGGTGAGCTCCAAAGCATCCCTTGTTTGTGTCTTACAGGTGCTGCCCAGGCCTGACAGCAGCCACTCCAAATGATGGAGGTGGTACAGGTAAGGGGTCAAGGTAGTGGAGTGAGAGAAGGGACTTGCTGTAGACAGGCTGTTGTTTCAGATAAATGTCATCAGCATGTGCCGTTTGCTTCATATCGTGCAGGTACCACACCCAGGTCAAGCTGTAAAGAGCCACCTCTAGGACAGAAGTGCCAGCATCTGACCTCTGAGGAGCCCGAGGCTAGGACCGCATCCAGCCACACCTAGGCTCCTCTCTGAGAAGGAGTTTAGAAAGCAAGGAGGTCAGGTCCCAACCTCGGCACTTGGCAGGAGATCCAGACATCCCTCTTAAATGCTTTAGTGGGACAAAGCAGCCCCCAGGGGAGCATATAGATGAGGTGGGTTGATTGTAGGCGAGGTCAATGAATTAAAGCGAGGTATTTTATTTGCAGTTTGTGGTCCACGTTTGGAATCGGTCGAGCACGGGATGCGAGTCCTGCATCCTTACAGGTTTAGGTCATAGCGTTCGGCTTTGTACATGTGCATCGGTCTGGATTTGTCTAGCTTCGTACCTGTATTTAATGGCAGTGTATTGGCATTGTTTTCCCTTGATGTGTGACCGTATTGTATGTGTCTGGGTGGTGTATTTTCTCTGGTGATGTGTATTCAGCTCGGTGGTGTATGGGACCCGTCCCTGTTGCATCGTATCAGGCGTGGGGTTGGATGGGACCTGTTACCAGTGCGTCGTACTGGGCTTGGGGCAGGAGGGAGGGATTTGGGGCAGTTATGGGGCAGGGGCCAGTGGCTATGGGGCAGGAGGGGGTCTCAGGGGTGGTCGGTGCCCCCCAGGGGGGCAGGAGCCTCGAGGAGGCGGCACAGGGCCTGGGAGAGGCCCAGGAGACTCTGCCCCACCGTGCGGGTCACGGTCACCAGCAGGTGCAGCAGCTCCCTGGGGGGGGTCACAGCTGCCCCAGAGGGTCTGGCCCTGGGGGCAGGAGACCCTGCGGGGCAAGAAGAGACCCCAGGGGGCAAGAAGGGGGTCTGTGGGGCTAGAAATGGGTCCAAGAAATGGACCCGCGGGGCAAGACTTTTTACTGTCCCATCTCCATCCCCCAACAGACCCAACCCCCGGGTCAACGGAGCCTCCTGTGGGGCAGGAGGAGCCCCCCAACCCCACCCCCCAGGACCCACCTGAGGACCCTCTGAGCCCCCCGCCCCCCCAGGTCGCAGCGCAGCCCCCCCAGTGTCGCCGTCACCCTCAGCTGCCACACCAGGTCCTGGGGCCTCGGCCAGCGCCAGGGTCACCTGGGCCACCTCGGGCCCCCGGGGCCGGCCCCCCCAAGCTCAGGGCCCCCTGGGTTCCCACCGCTCCCTGAAGAGCCCCCCAACCTGGGTGTGGAAAAGAGGGGGGTTGTTTTGGGGTGTTTTCATGGGTTTGGGGTCTTTTTTTTTTTTGGGGGGGGGGTTTGAAGTGTTTTGGGGGGTCTCACCTTGGGGGATTCCCAGTGCTGCCCTGGCCCCAGGGCCATCTGGGGGGTCAGGGCGCCAAAAAACCCCTTGGTCTCCAAGGGGGTCCCATCCTCAGGCAGGACCAGGGTCATGGGGGACCCCAAGTTCAGGGCCTCCCCTGCCTGCCCCCCAACCCCCCTGCCTCCCGCACGGGCGGTAATTAGGGGGGTTGAGGGGAACCTGGGGGTCACTGAGGGGTTCCCAGGAGCAATGAGTGATTCCCAGGGGTAAGTAGGGAGGTTCAGGGGCAATTAAGGGGTTTCCAGGGGTAATTGGGGGGATCCTGGAAGCAATTTGGGGGTTCCCAGGGGCAATTAAGGGGTCCCAGGAGCAATTAATGAGTCCCAGGGGTAATTGTGGGGGTCCTATGGGCAATTAGGGGGTCCCCAGGTGCAATTAGGGGGTCCTGCCCCTCATCTGCTCCCTCAGCTGCTCCAGGGTTGTGGCCACCACCCCCCGGGGCCTCCTCCCCCCCTCCCCCCAGTCACAGTCCGAGAAGGGCCAGGGCCTTGGGGATGGGGGGACCCCAGTGACCTCCCAGTGACCCCCCAAGTGTCCCCCAGATTCACCCCCGTGTCCCCTGCCCAGGACGTGGCGCCCCCCAGAGCCCCCACCCTGTGCCCCCCAGCTCTGCCCCCTCGCCGCAGCATGTCCATCCCGGCGGGGACCCAAGTCCGCAGGGTGGGGTCGCGCAGAGGGAGGGACATAAAGACAATAAATCAAGGTCATTAACCAGCATCGGCGGCTTCATTAATTACACCCGAACGCCTGCGTCCTCCCCGGACTACATTTCCCATCGCCCCCAGCGCGGCCCCGCCCCTCCCGCCGCGCCTGCGCGGCCCCGCCCCTCCCCCTGCCCTGCGCCGCCATGTTCCTGCAGTGCTACACGGGCCCGCGCGGCGAGCGCGTCTACACCCTGAAGGTACCGGGGGCCCGGAGGGGCTGGGGGGGCCCGGGACGGCGGGTCGGGGGGCGGCCCGGGGGTCCCGGCTCGGTCTCGGTCTCTCACCCCCCTTCCTTCCCGCAGAAGATGTCCCCGGACGGCCGCCCCACGCGCTCCGCGCACCCCGCGCGCTTCTCCCCGGACGACAAGTTCTCCCGGCACCGCCTGGCGCTGAAGCGGCGCTTCGGCCTCCTGCCCGCCCAGAGGCCGCGCCCGCTGCTCTGAGGGGCCGGCGCGGGGGGGTCCGGGCTGGACGCGGGGCAATAAAGCTGGGATCGAACCGGGAGCAACCGGGAACCGCGTGTCTGGGGGGGGGGGGGGAGGAGGGGGACGCGGGTGGCCACGCCCCTCGCCGCGAGACCACGCCCCCCTGCCCGCAAAGCCACGCCCCTGCAAAGCCACGCCCCCCCGCCCCTGCCCCTCTCCCAGTTTTCCTGCCTCTCCCTCTTTCTCACCCCCCCCCCCTTTTTCCTGCCCCTTCTCCCTCCCCCTCCCGTCTCTGCTCCCCCGGGGTTGGGGTTTGTGCCCCCGCGGCCCCACAGGACCCGAGGGGCTGGGAGGGGGGTCCCGCAGCCCGACCCACCCCCAGCAGCTCCTGCAGGATCCGGGCGGGTTGGAAGGTCTCCCGAAGAGGAGGCTGCGGCACCTCGGGCAGCCCGGCCTGGGCCCCGTCGCTCTCACAAGTTTTCCCTCACCTTCGCCTGGAACCCCCTGCGCCCCCGTTTGCAACCGGGGCCCCTCGTCTCGTCCCTGGACACAGCCCGGATCCCTCCTCCCGGCGCTCCGCAGCTTTGTGGCCGCGGATGAGGTCACCCCTCGGGGACAAGAGGTGTCCCCAGGTGTCCCAGAGGTGTCCCCAAAGCTTCTCATTGTCCCCAAGGGCGTAAGTTGCACTTTGGGGTTCCTAGAGGTAATTAGGGGGTCCCAGTGGCAATTAGGTGGTTCCTAGGGGCAATTGGGGTGTTCCCAGGGGCAATAAGGAGGGCCCAGTGGCAATTAGGGGGTTCCTAGGGGAAATTGGGGGGTTCCTAGGGGTAATTGGGGGGTCCCAGTGGCAATTGGGGGTTTGCTAGGGGTAATTAGGGGGTTCCTAGGGACAATTAGTTGTTTCCTAGGGGTAATTAGGGGGTCCCAGTGG